>NC_092333.1:228633409-228950000 GCF_046630445.1 Rutidosis leptorrhynchoides | reverse complement strand
ATCCAAGATTTTTCCAGAGTAGCAAAACCCTTGACTGCATTAATGCATAAAGGGAAGAAATTTGACTGGAAGGATGAGCAAGAGAATACATTTCAATTGTTGAAGAAAAAGTTAACTACGGCACCTATATTGTCATTGCCTGAAGGGAATGATGATTTTGTGATTTTTGTGACGCTTCAAAGCAAGGTCTCGGTTGTGTATTAATGCAACGAATTATACGACTCACGATTTAAAATTGGACGCTGTTGTTTTTGCATTGAAGATGTAGAGACATTACTTATATGGGGTCAAATGTACCATATATACTGACCACAAAAGTCTCCAACATATATTTAATAAGAATCAACTGAACATGAGGCAGTGTAGGTGGGTTGAGCTACTAAATGATTATGACTTTGAGATTCGTTACCACCCGGGGAAGGTGAATGTTGTAGCCGACGCTTTAAGTAGAAAGGACAGGGAACCTATCCGAGTAAAAGCTATGAATATAATTATTCATACTAACCTTACTACTCGAATAAAAGAAGCGCAATAGGGAATTTTGAAAGAAGGTAGTTTTGTAAAGGAAATACCCAAAGGTTTGGATAAACAGCTTACTATTCGGGAGGACGGAACCCGGTATTTTGCTGAAAGAATTTGGGTACCAAAGTTTGGGGATTCGAGAGAAATGGTACTTAGGGAAGCACATAAAACCAGATACTCAATATATCCGGAGCAGGGAAAATGTACCAAGACCTCAAGAAACACTTTTGGTGGCCGGGTATGAAAGCTGATATTGCTACATACGTAGGAGAATATTTGACTTATTCTAAAGTCAAAGATGAACATCAGAAACCATCAGGTCTACTTCAACAACCTGAAATCCGGAAATGGAAATGGGAAAACAGTGTAACGACCAGTATTTTTCCATGATTATATATATTTGAGAATGATATTTACATATATAAATATTTCCAACATGTAAAGCAATCAAATTTGTTAAGACTTGATTAATTGAAACGGATTTTACATAAACGTTTGACCACCCAGTTTGTTCGACGATTCACGAACGTTAAAACTTGTAAAAACGACATGATGATATATATATATATGGACATATATATATATATATATATATATATATATATATATATATATATATATATATATATTTAACATGGTATTTTGATAAGTAAGTATTTCATTAAGTATATTAACAATGGGTTATATACATAAAATGTGACTACTAAATTAAGGAATTCGAAACAAGATATATATGTAACGGTTATCGACGTAATAAAGTCTTAATTAAAATAAATTCATATGTATTGTATTAAGATATATTAATACATTATGTTTAACACGATAAAATGATAATTAAGTATATCATTAAGTGTATTAATGTGACGACCCGGATTTTTCTGAATACTTGATTATACTATCTACATGATTTAATAATTCCTACTTGATAAGCAATGAATTTTATTAAGTCTTGAACTTCCGGAAAGAGTTTTACACAAGCTTTTGGTCACCCTTTTTTTCCTACGATTTACGAACGTCATAACTTGTATTAATTATATATATGTATATATATATATATATATATATATATATATATATATATATTTAACTTGAAAATATGATAATTAAATATCTCATTAAGTATATTAACAAGGTATTATATATATACATTTTCATACCACTAATTTAAAGAGTTTTCGAACAATATATATGTTACTTTTTAAACGACGTAATTAACTTATGTTAAAATGTATTTACATACAATGTATTATGAGTATAAATACATCCTTAAAAGTATTGAATACACTTTATAATATACAAATACAGATAAGGGATAGCTATATTCATATTTTCGTTCATTTTTCTCAAGAATTCTACTCGTATTTATACGGTATTTATACGCGTATTATACGCGTATTATACGCAGCTTCTAGAAGTATTTACTATTGGTATATACTAATAGAAATATACAATTACGTATTTATTCGGTATTTATACACATATTATACGCAGCTTCTAGAAGTATTTACTATTGGTATATACGAATAGAAATCTACAATTATTGATGTATTATGTCATACTTGACCTAATGGTTTTAAACTTATACTAGATACTTTTCACAAAACAACAAATTACAACTAGTATATAAAGACCTTTCATGGTATATTTTTTTACACACATTTACATCCATTCTACTCTTTCTCTCTAAAAACACTCTCTAATATCCTCTCTTCAAGTTCTAATAAGCCTTCATCATCTACAACAAAAACTAGTTACAAAAACAATCCATAAACTCCATAGAAGTAGTAATCAAGAACACCTCCTTTAATTCGAGTTTTGCTTTTAAGTTGGTCTTCTTTAAGCACTCTTTCAAGAAGCCTTTTAAGCTCAAGAAATTCTCTTCATATTCAGCAAGTTCTCTTTCTTAAATCAAGGTATTAACCTTACCAAAACTTTTGTTCAATTCATATGTTTATAGCTATCTATATAAGAGATCATAACTAATAACAACTAGAACATAGTTTGGATGATTCTAAACTTGTTTGAAAAACTAATCTAATCTTTCTAACTTAACTCTAATAACACTTATTTATATGTATTATGATGTTATATTAAGATATTATAAAAACATATAACTTGTACATATGAAGAACACCTTAAAAACTATATTAACCATATCCTTACTAACTTTTCCTATATCCTATATATATTTGGACATGTTATCATTAGTATAACAAAATATTATAATCTTGGTTGATTCCGAGATTGTTTATATATAATAATCTTGGTACGTTCCATGACAATATGTATACAATACATTTTGATAAATCCTAAGTCAACACGTCTCTGGATTGATGCAAGACAACATGTACACAATACGCCGTGGGGTAATGCTAAGATTATATATATATATACTGATTATTGGACTGTTGGACTTTTTGGACTATTTTGGACTTTTTGGACTATTTTGGACTACTAACAATGGACTACTAACAAAGGACTACTAACAATGGACTACTAACATAAAATGTTAAAAAACTATTATATAAATGAACTTGCTATATTAATTTTGTTTACATATCTGAATCATTATTATTGTTATAGGTTCGTGAATCCAAGGACGTCGGCTATATTTTAATAAGTTGGAAACTTGTTAAAACTATACTTTTACGACAGTGAGTATATAGTCCCATTTTTAAACTCTTCAAATATTTTGGGATGAGAATACATGCATCTTTTCTTTTTTGAAATAGACACAAGTACTTAAATATATATTCTATGTTGAGTTGTACCTTTGTATATATCCCTAATAGTTTGGTAACTATTTGTTGCATGTGGTTAACATGTAAGCGTGAATCCTATTGATAGGTCTATTGGGTTTGACAACCCCACTCGGGCTAGTTAGCACTAGTTCATAACGGGTGTTTAGTACTTCGTTTTACTACACTTGGTACGGTGTAGAGATAACTTTGAAAAGGGAATATGCACGAAAAACATATGTTAAGTATAGTTACTGGGCGCTCAACAAACGTATAGAATATATTTGCATAAATGTTTATAACATGAAATCTTGTGGTCTATTATTATATCTTATGCTGACTTTAAAACCTATATCTCACCAACCTTTGTGTTGACAGTTTAAAGCATGTTTATTCTCAGGTCCCTAGAAGTCTTCCGCTGTTTGCTTATATGTTATACAAGCTATGTGCATGGAGTCATACATGCTTTATTCGAGAAAACTTTGCATTCACAAAATCATCATCATGTATCTTATTTTGACTGTACTGTCAATGAATGTATTATTGTAAACTATTATTTACGGGGATTGTCTATACGTAAAATTATCAGATTTCAAAAACTTTGGATTTTATATATTCATTTATGGCGTGTCTTTCAAAAGAATGCAATGTTTACAAAACGTATCATATAGAGATCAATACCTCGCAATGAAATCAATGAATGATGTACTATGTCTAAAGGGATTTGGACGGGTCATCACAGTTGGTATCAGAGCGTTGGTCTTAGAGAACCAGAAATTTACATTAGTGTGTCTAGCCGAGTTTGTTAGGATGCATTAGTTAGTCTGGACTTCGACCTTGTTTTTTTTAAAACGATTGCTTAACAAATTTATTGGAAACTATATATACTTAACAAGTAAATATTATGTGATATATTAATCTCTTAACATGCTTACTATTATGTGTTAGATGACTTCATCCGATCATGCTAGGCTATCAAACGACTCCGATTACAGTAGTCATTCAAGCGACTCAGATATTGAGTCAAAATCTTCAACCAATGTACCAAAGTTAAAAATGGTCGATGGTGTCTCAGCTGAGGAAGAAAAATACTGGGAAGATTTCCAATTTCCTGAGGAACCGGAAGAGAATCCCGATGAGGATTCCGATAAAGTGATAGAAATTACACCGGCTCAGTTTAATAAAAAGAAAAAGGGGAAATCTCCATCTATCAAGATAGAGAAACCCGATCCCAAGCCCGATGGACCATTAGTTATTAGGAATAACCCTGACCGTTCATACCGTAAACACCCGTATCACTTAAACTTTAATTATTGACTTGGAACATCTATAAGACTAGGTCCTCCTGAAAAGAGAGTGAAAAGGACTGCTCGTATTAGGGGCGGTATGGGTATTGGTAAGAAATTAGCAGAACGAACTAAGTCAGAAGAGGAGGAAACAAGTGAGTCCGATTGAAAAGTTCGAAATTAATAAGTTTTACCATATCTTGTAATATATGTATTATAGCGTGCTTGTGTTTCTATGCTATATGTGAATATTGCTTGTTATGGCTTGTTATTTATCATCATCTTCTTTTATAAATCTAAGTATAATTTTCGTCTCTTTTACAGTTTAAAATGAATTACAAAAATGGATGTTAGGGATAGGCAACCGAATATGTTAGAAGATCTACCATCGGAGATGATTGTTGAAATCTTGTCTAGAGTTGGTCAAGATTCATCAGCCCAATTATTTATAGGAAAGTCGGTTTGCAAAGCATTTGAGAGGCATTCCGAGCATGCCTTGGTTTATAAAAGGCTTTCATTTGATAGGTGGTGTATCTCACATTGGGGAGACCCTAAGTTGGCCCATATTTTCTTTATGGCTATGTATTCTGGAAACCCTAATGCAATTTTTCGCTACGGGTTGAGGGCTTATTTCGATTCCATATACCCCAATGTAGGGCTTCATTCATTAGAAAAAACTGCAAATATGCAACTTAAAGAAGCGTGTTATGTTTATGGTTTAGTCTTGTTTGCCTCACACCAAATAGAGAAAAAGAACCTCGGATTACAAATTCTCAATCGAACATTTCCACTAGTAATGGATTTAGTGGTTGAGGTGAGGACTAAGGTTTTTGATTTGTTACGACGCTGTTAGGTATTACGTAACCCCCATCCTTTTGACGACATCACAACGTCCTGTACTATCAAGGGCCACAACAGTTATTTTCCACTGGACTTAGGTTGGGAAACAATACTAATTAAACCGGAATGCATGTCTTATTTTTGGTCCTATGAGTTACGTGTTTTTACTGAACGGTTTGAGTTTAACTAGGATTGTCTTAACAACTGCTTTGTGTTATAGTTATCGTGTGCTATATTTCATGTTGTGTGTAAAATAGTGGTATTGTATGATTGTAAGATATTGTACCAAAAGTTTAAGCATGAAGTATTAATGTATTTAGTTTTTCATGACAGAATTGTAGTAGTTAAATTGTGTGTTAGCTATTAAGTATGAACTTTAACGGGAGAAATTCTATAGCAATATATTCCTCTTCCTTGTCGTAAATTACCTACTTATCATTCTTAGTCTAGACACGTCTTACTGCATTTATTGCATATCTAGTGTATAGATAAATTCATATCTTAGCGTATCTATTACAGTAAACTTTGCCTGACATCTTCCGAAAATTCCTCCGTAACTTATGGGATGTTGGGATTTTATATACATATGTAAATTATGTATTGAAGAATACCAATCTAAGTCCTATAATCTATTTCATATCAAAAATTATTTCCCTGATTGTACAAGATGGATCCTGCAACCAGTTCGAGTTCCTTAGAGTCTGACAGCTATTCCGATATGGATTTCTACCTGAGCTCCGAAAGCAGTGTAACCGGAATGGATCAACCAATTAGCCATCATCAATTCTGGATGAATTGGGGATGGGTTCGTAGTTGACTTAATCAATGGAGACAAGAAGAAGGCGATCCCTTCCATCCACCAAATTTCCCTCTTGGCGAAGAACCTGAAGCACTTACCGGCGAACCAGTCCGAAACACCATTTTCACCCTCATTTCCATAATAGCTCGCAACGATTATGTAATATCTACTATTCTAAACCTTATTCATCTGCTCTTACCAACCGCCAATCATTTCGGAGTGATAGAAGAAGTCAACGAGCTTCGTGTTCGAGTAGTGGCTTTGGAGAATATGATGCACAACTTACAGGCATAACAGACACAGCCGGCATCAGTACCAACAACACCAGTACCACCAACAACCCAAGCCTTAACATCACACGCCTCAACATCACAATCTGTACCTCCAGCATGATCATCATTCTATATCAAACATTCTTTTGTACAAACTATTAATGATGAGAATATTTCAACGAGTAGGTAATACCCGAGAAATATTTAAGTTCAGAATTATTATGTTACACTGTACATTCTTCAATTATTCAATAATCATTATCTATACTAACTACCTTCACAATGATATACATTCTTTCATAGAAATCAGAACAACCATTCTCATTCAATTTCAATTACATATTCTGATTTTGACATATCAGAATTCAAGTCAAGATATAACAGATAGCATCACTCTTGGATCCTTACATCTTTCAAAACTATACTTTGAATTCAAAACTGTCCTAGAACGCCACTCTTATCATAAAACCCTGAAATATATTAATTTCATTCAAAATTCTAAATGATTTTATCTTGAACATCATATGTATATTGACAATTACAACCTGCGTTCAAACCCTTCATGATTCTTGAAAACACTTCAATTAATGAACAATCGAGAGAATGAACCGATCACACGTTATCTACGGAAAGAAAGATTTATACACATAGTCATGCACCTGGAAAACTCCCGAAACCTAAGTAAAAGTTTAACACTTATCTCTGCTAGATCCTCGGCATTGTTATCACTAGAAATAATTTTGCTACTCTTCTTCCAAGCATCCAGTAATATCACACTACCAACAAGTCAACTTCAACTTTTCATTCGGATTAGCCTGAATATATACGGTTGCCCTTTCGGTCATTGTTATCGGGGAACCTTTCATACCTCACCATATTAACAGTAAACATACCAGCAACTTCAATACTATTTGGCTTAAATCTCTCCGATAAATCACTATATTTATACATTGAAACCCTATCGTGTACTCACCTGCATCTTGTAACTATAACTGCCATACCAAATACCGGGAAGTGTCGGTTATTATTCTCGAAATTCGCAACGTTTCTACGTCAACAGTTATATATATATACATACAACGTCTATTTCCTGGACTTACGAACTTCAAATTCTGAAAAGGCCCCAACCTGCGAATTAGTTCTCTGAGTTTTGAAAAACTGGTGAAGCAGCAAAAACTATAAAGGACTTTAACCGTCAAAAATTTGGTGATAAAGAATCTATCATTGGAAACGCTCAATAGAAAAAATTTGGTACTGAAAAACGGATTGAGCAAACCATTAAGGAGGCTGTGGACAAATCACAAGGACTAAACCTGTATTCAAAGAATCCAGATGATTCTGTATTTGATGAAATCTTTAGTGAATACCTTGCTCTTTACTTATTCTTAATCCTTACAGAAAATTTTCTTCATCAACCTTCAATTTTAGAAATTTCAAAATATCATCATATCTTCATTATAAATATCTTCGATATTTCTGAAGATATTTTCATAACTATTCTTGTCCGGAATTATTTATCTCTTCGCGCGATCCGTATTACATTAAAGGAAACAGTTTTAGTTTCTAAACTTCAAAAACCTTCGAGTTTAAATTATGAATGATTTCTGGAGAAGTGTTTGGAAATTGAAGCATGAGTTAGTATAATATAATGGCGCCTGGCCAACGTGGTTATATTACAGTAAGTCATGATAAATTCCTAATGGAACGTGATGATTCATAGATCTTACACTCATCATATACCATGCTACACGACTCTTTCATTCTACTTAAGCTCTAAACATATCAAGAAAATATTTTCTTGATAGTTCTATCTTTCTCGTGACTTCTGATAATTTAACAAATCAGGTCGTGCTATTACATCTTATTTCTTAGAACATTAGTCATGTTCATTCGAAATTCAAAGGTTTAAACTACGAATCCTAAACGTCTTAATCGCTTACTTAAAGTCGGGAAAGAAACAAAAGCATGAAACTTCAAATATAAGGGAAGATATAAAGCTCGACGGCAACACAGAAATTACAAACCATGTATATCAATACGTATAGCAATATAAATACACGGGAGAATTAAAAACACTATAACCCCAAGGTAATAGTAGAAGTAAACATATTCCTCTGGTGGCAGATGAAAAAGAAGAATGACAGATATGATAACCAGGAAAATATCAAGGATCAGAACTAGATTTAGCATTTTCAAAATCTTTTAGAAGTATGAATTGGGGAAGAAAGTATGAGAATGGTGAAAAATAATGGAACGGAAGAGGTTAATTTATAGCGAAATATCAGACATAGAAATCAAGACAGGTCACCGCATTTAATCAAAGAGGATCTTAATTTCCTTAATTACCGAAGAATCGGATCTTTTATAGATTGCGAAGATTTTCTTTACATTCCTTGAAATCAAAAAATCAACCATGACTACATCCAAAGTTAAGACGAATCTTTATTTCATTCTTTTACGATAGCATCACTCATACTCTTCGCGTAATGGAATTATCTTATTTATATTACTCGATGGTGATAAAACTCAAAATTTCAACTCATATTCTTCATGAAAATATTCTTGTGGTCAACCATGACGACCTCTGTCAAATTTCGGGACGAAATTTCTTTAACGGGTAGGTACTGTGATGTGACGACTCAGATTTTTCCGACTACTTGATTATACTATCTACATGATTTAATAATTCCGACTTGATAAGCAATGAATTTTAATAAGTCTTGAACCTCCGGAAAGAGTTTTACACAAGCTTTTGGTCACCCTTTTATTCCTACGATTCACGAACGTCATAACTTGTATGTATATATAAGTATATATATATATATATATATATATATATATATATATATATATATATATATATTTAACTTGAAAATATGATAATTAAATATCTCATTAAGTATATTAACAAGGTATTATATATACATTCTCATACTACTAATTTAAAGAGTTTTTGAACAGTATATATGTTATTTTTTGTAAACGACGAAATTAACTTATGTTAAAATGTATTTACATACAATGTATTATGTTAAAATGTATTTACATACAATGAGTATAAACACACTTAATAATATACAAATACAGATAAGGGATAGCTATATTCGTATTTCCGTTCATTTTTCTCAAGAATGCTACTTGTATGTATACGGTATTTATACGATATTTATACGCGTATTATACGCAGCTTCTAGAAGTATTTACTATTGGTATATACCAAAGAAATATGCATGATTGATATATTATGTCATGCATGACATTATCAATCTTATTATGTCATGCATGACAACATCAATTTAACTTTACTTGATATTAGTCAAAAATGGACAACATAAGTTGTCTATAAATACCTTAAAAACGTTTTTATGCATACACCCATTTTTCCATTCCATTTTCTCATTCATACTCTCTAAATTCTCTCTCAAAATACTCCCATCTTCATACTAGATCATCCCCAAGCATTTTCTTCATCTTTTAAGCTTCAAAAACAATCTATAATCATCATATAAGAAGCAATCAAGAACACTTACTTTGATTCAAGTTTTGCTTCCAAGTTTGGTATCTTTAAGCACCAATTCAAGGAGTTTTGCAAGCTCTAGAAATCCTCTTCATATTCAGCTACTTATCTTTCTTAAATCAAGGTATTAGCCTTACCAAAACTCTTGTTCAATTCATATGATTATAGCTATATATATAAGAATTCATAACTAATAACTACTAGAACATAGTTTAGTTAATTTTAAACTTATTTGGAAAACTAATCTAATCTTTCTAACTTAACTCTAATAACACTTATTTATATGTATTATGATGTTATATTAAGATATTATAAGAACTTATAACTTGCACATATGAATAACACCTTAAAAACTATATTAACCATATCCTTGCTAACTTTTCCTATATCCTATATATATTTGGACATGTTATCATTAGATTTCGAGATTGTACATATATAATAATCGTGGTACGTTCCATGACAATACGTAAACAATACGTTTTGATAAATCCTAAGTCAATACGTCTCTGGATTGATGCAAGACAATATGTACACAATACGCCGTGGGGTAATTCTAAGATTATATATATATACCGATTATTGGACTGTTGGACTTTTCGGACTATTTTGGACTACTAACAATGGACTACTAACAAAGGACAATTAACAATGGACTACTAATATAAAATGTTAAAAAAAAATTATTATATAAGTATTCTATGAACTTGCTATATTAATTTTATTCACATGTATTATTATCTGAATCGTTATTATTGTTATAGGTTCGTGAATCCAAGGACGTCGGCTATATTTTAATAAGTTGGAAACTTGTTAAAACTATACTTTTACGACAATGAGTATATAGTCCCATTTTTAAACTGTACAAATATTTTGGGATGAGAATACATGCAGCTTTTGTTTTTCAAAATAGACACAAGTACTTAAATATATATTCTATGTTGAGTTGTACCGTTGTATATATCCCTAATAGTCTGGTAACTATTTGTTACATGTGGTTAACATGTAAGCGCGAATCCTATTGATAGATCTATTGGGTTTGACAACCCCACTCGGGCTAGTTAGCACTAGTTCATAACGGGTGTTTAGTACTTCGTTTTACTACACTTGGTACGGTGTAGAGATAACTTTGGAAAGGGAATATGCACGGAAAACATCTGTTAAGTATGGTTACTGGGCGCTCAACAAACGTATAGAATATCTTTGCAGAAACGTTTATAACATGAAATCTTGTGGTCTATTATTATATCTTATGCTGACTTTAAAACCTATATCTCACCAACCTTTGTGTTGACAGTTTAAAGCATGTTTATTCTCAAGTCCCTAGAAGTCTTCCGCTGTTTGCTTATACGTTATACAAGCTACGTGTATGGAGTCATACATGCTTTATTCGAGAAAACTTTGCATTCACAAAATCATCATCATGTATCTTATTTTGACTGTATTGTCAATGAATGTGTTATTGTAAACTATCATTTACGGGGATTGTCTATACGTAGAAATCATCAGATTTCAAAAACTTTGGATTATATATATTCATTTATGGTGTGTCTTTCAAAAAAATGCAATGTTTACAAAACGTATCATATAGAGGTCAAATACCTCGCTATGGGACCAATGAATGATGTACTGCGTCTAAAGGGATTTGGACGGGTCATCACAGTTGGTATCAGAGCGTTGGTCTTAGCGAACGAGGTCTTGCATTAGTGTGTCTAACTGATAGTTGTTAAGATACATTAATGAGTCTGGACTTTGACCGTGTCTGCATGTCAAAAGTTTGGCTTATCATTTCTTGTCGGAAATTACCTGCTTATCATTCTTAGTCTAGACACGTCTTACTGCATTGATTGCATGAATAGTGTATAGACAAAACTCATATCTTAGCGTATCTGTTACTGTAAACTTTGCCTGACATCTTCCGAAAATTCCTCCGTGATTTATGGGATTTTGGTATTATATATACATATGTAAATTATGTATTGAATAATACCAATCTAAATCCTGTAATCTATTTCATATCAAAAATCATTTCCCTGATCGTACAAGATGGATCCCGCAACTAGTTCGAGTTCCTCAGAGTTTGACAGCTATTCCGACATGGATTTCTACCTGAGCTCTGAAAGCAGTGTCACCGGAATGGATCAGCCAATCAGCCATCATCAATTCTGGATGAATTGGGGGTGGGTTCGTAGCCGTCTCAATCAATGGAGACAAGAAGAAGGCGATCCCTTCCATGCACCGAATTTTCCTCTTGGCGAAGAACCTGAAGCACTTACCTGCGAACCTGTCCGAAACACCATCTTCACCCTCATTTCCAGAATTGCTCGCAACGATTACGTAATATCTACTATTCTAAACCTTATTCATCCGCTCATTCCAACCACCAATCATCCCGGAATAATAGAAGAAGTCGACGAGCTTCGCGCTCGAGTAATCAATCTGGAGAATATAGTGCACAACTTACAAGCACCAGCAATACCTGCAGCACCACAATATCTGCAAGCTCCATAACCACCGATAATATCAACACCTCAATCACCAATATGTATATTGTATTATCGAGTTATGAAATATTAACTCATTCTTTTCAAGGAATTTATATGTATATTTTATATATGTAAATTTTGAAACCATAATTTACCTTTTCGTACTAAGCTATTACGTATGAATTTTTAAAGGGTAGATACTACTCGGTTAATTCATATTGCTAATATGCTATGATGTACATCCTTCGTTAACAACTTAACAATCGTTAACTATAATCTCTGCATCAACTCAATGAATTCTATCCCCTAATAAACCAAGTGTAATATTCAAATATAGGTTTAATTTTACACTTTCATTTCCGATGTACCTGAAACCTTCTTGAAAATATCATTCGTGTCTTCAGTTCAAAAAAATTCCACGAGCACCAACATTTTTCACCGAGGAATGTCAATAAGATTAAATAACGAAGTATTGATTACTTTAGCAAAATACTCTACGAAGATTATCTAAAGTTTTAGAGATTATTCATTTTTAGTTCCATCCAATAATCAAATGAGTTTAATATGAACTCATTAAATCTGTATTACATCTGAAGAAAATATACATACATATATTTTCATAAAGACTGTAATAAAAATTCTCTTGTACAAAATATTATTTGTGAATTTTTTTTAACGGGTAGGTAATACCCGAGAAATATTTAAGTTCACAATTAATATGTTACACTGTATACTCTTCATTTATTCGATAATCATTATCTATACTCACTACTTCCACAATGATATATATTCTTCCATAGAAATCAGAACAACCATTCCCATCCAAATTCAATCACATATTCTGATTTTGACAGATCAGAATTCAAGTTAAGATATAACAGATAACATCACTTTTAGATCCTTACATCTTTCAAAACCATACTTTGAATTCAAAACTGTAATAGAACGTCACTCTTATTCATAAAACCCAGAAATATATTTATTTCATTCAAAATCCTAAATGATCTCATCTTGAACATCATGTGTATATTGACGATTACAACCTGCGTTCAAACCCTTCATGATTCTTGAAAATACTTCAACTGATGAACAATCAAGAGGATAAACAAACCACACGTTATCTACGAAAAAGATTTACACATATATTCATACACCTGGAAAACTCTCATAACTAAATAACAGCCTAACACGTATCTGTGCTAGATCTTTTGACATTGTTATTACCAAAAATAACCTTACAATCTTTTTTTCAAAGTATTCAGTTTTATCACACTTCCAACAAGTCTACTTCAACTTCTCGTTTGGATTAGCCCTATTATAATCTTGATATATACGTTTGCCTTTTTGCTTTTGTTACCGGGAAACCTTTTATATTCCACCATATTAATAGTAAACGTATCAGCAGCTTCATTACTCCTTGGCGTAAGTCCCTCCGAAAAATCACGATATTCATCCATTGAAACCCTATTATGTACTCATCCGCATCATGTAACAACAATTGCCATACCAAATATCGGGAAGCATCAATCATTATTCTCGAATTTCGCAGCGTTTCTACGTCAACGGTTATACGTATACTTATAACGTCTATCTCCTGAACTTACGTACTTCAATTCTGGAATTCTAAAAAGCACCCCAACCTGCGAACTAGTTCTCTGAATTTTGAAAATACTGAAGAAGCAGCAAAAACTGTAAACGACCTTAACAGTCAAAAGTTTGATGATAAAAAAATGATGTGGTGGAAAAACTCAGAAAAGCGGATTGAGCCAATCGTGAAGGAGGCTGTGGACAAATCACAAGAACTAAACCTATACCTAAAGAATCTAGATATTCGATTTCTGATGAAAATCACAAAAGATCTCTCTACACATTCAAAACCCTTACGGAAGAATTTTTCTCATTATCCTTCAACTTTAGATATTCTAAGATATCGTCGTATCTTTCATTATAAATATCTTCGATATTTCTGAAGATATCTCCATGACTATCCTTGTCCAAAATTATTTATCTCTTCTTGCTATCTGTAATACATCATAAAGGAAACTAATTTAGTTTCTACATTCTGTAAAATTTGAATTTAGATTATGAATGTTTTTGAAGTAGTGTTGGGAATTGAAGCATGAGTTAGTATAATATAATGACGCCTGATCAACGTGGTTATATTACAGTAAGTCATGCAGAATTTTTAATGGAACGTGATGATTCACAGATCATACCCTCATCATGTGCCATGTAACACGATTCTTTCATTCTGTTTAACCTCTAAACATACCAAGAAAATATTTTCTTAATATTTCTATCTTTTCCATGATTTCTGGTAATTTAACAAATCAGATCATGCCATTTCAATTTCTTCCTTAGAACATTAGTTATTTTCATTCCAAATTTCAAACCTACGAATTCTGGACTATTACCTGCTTTACTTAAAGTCGAGAAGAGAAAACAAAACCATGGAACTCCGAAAATTAAAGGAAAATATAAACACGACAATAACATAGAGATTACAAACCGTGTATATCAATACGTATAGCGATATAAAGACACGGGAGAATGATAAATACAACAATCCCTAGAGCATAACAGAAGTAAACAAATTCCTCCGGTGGGAGCTGGAAAAGTAGAATGATTGTAGCGAATGTCAATATTAGGTCAAGAACCAGAACTGGATTGAGCATTTTCACAATCTTTTGGAAGTAGAAATTGAGGAAGAGAATATAGGAGTAGTGAAAAATAATGAAACGGAAGAGGTTAATTTATAGTGGAAATATCAGACAGAGCAATCGAGGCAGATTATCGCATTTAATTAAAGAGGATCCTAATTTCCTTAAATCAAAAAAAAAAAATCAAATCTCATATAGATTTCGAAGATTTTCTTTACATTCCTTGAAATCCGGGAATCAACTGTGACTACGTCATTAGTTGAGACGAAACTTTATTTTCTCAATTCCATCTTTTATGATAGCTTCACTTATACTCTTCACGTAATCGAATTGATCTATCCATATTTCTCAATGGTGAAAAACTCTATTTATTGAACTCATGATATTCATAAACGAAACTTGACTCATTCAAGGTATTCAAAATACTCCATTAATCTATTTCCTTGATAATGATTATATGAACAAATCGAATTCATGATATGAATTCAAGTTACATCATATTTCTTGATACAGGAATATTCTTGTTTTCATTATCAAACTTTCCTTAGCCAAATTTCGGGACGAAATTTCTTTAACGGGTAGGTACTGTGACGACTCGGATTTTTCCGACTACTTGATTATACTATCTACATGATTTAATAATTCCGACTTGATAAGCAATGAATTTTAATAAGTCTTGAACCTCCGGAAAGAGTTTTATACAAGCTTTTGGTCACCCTTTTATTCCTACGATTCACGAACGTCATGACTTGTATTTATATATAAGTATATATATATATATATATATATATATATATATATATATATATATATATATATATATATATATACATATATATATATATATATATATATATATATATATATATATATATATATATATATTTAACTTGAAAATATGATAATTAAATATCTCATTAAGTATATTAACAAGGTATTATATATACATTCTCATACTACTAATTTAAAGAGTTTTTGAACAGTATATATGTTATTTTTTGTAAACGACGAAATTAACTTATGTTAAAATGTATTTACATACAATGTATTATGTTAAAATGTATTTACATACAATGAGTATAAACACACTTAATAATATACAAATACAGATAAGGGATAGCTATATTCGTATTTCCGTTCATTTTTCTCAAGAATGCTACTTGTATGTATACGGTATTTATACGGTATTTATACGCGTATTATACGCAGCTTCTAGAAGTATTTAATATTGGTATATACCAATAGAAATATGCATGATTGATATATTATGTCATGCATGACATTATCAATCTTATTATGTCATGCATGACAACATCAATTTAACTTTACTTGATATTAGTCAAAAATGGACAACATAAGTTGTCTATAAATACCTTAAAAATGTTTTTATGCATACACCCATTTTTCCATTCCATTTTCTCATTCATACTCTCTAAATTCTCTCTCAAAATACTCCCATCTTCATACTAGATCATCCCCAAGCATTTTCTTCATCTTTTAAGCTTCAAAAACAATCTATAATCATCATATAAGAAGCAATCAAGAACACTTACTTTGATTCAAGTCTTGCTTCCAAGTTTGGTATCTTTAAGCACCAATTCAAGGAGTTTTGCAAGCTCTAGAAATCCTCTTCATATTCAGCTACTTATCTTTCTTAAATCAAGGTATTAGCCTTACCAAAACTCTTGTTCAATTCATATGATTATAGCTATATATATAAGAATTCATAACTAATAACTACTAGAACATAGTTTAGTTAATTTTAAACTTATTTGGAAAACTAATCTAATCTTTCTAACTTAACTCTAATAACACTTATTTATATGTATTATGATGTTATATTAAGATATTATAAGAACTTATAACTTGCACATATGAAGAACACCTTAAAAACTATATTAACCATATCCTTGCTAACTTTTCCTATATCCTATATATATTTGGACATGTTATCATTAGATTCCGAGATTGTACATATATAATAATCGTGGTACGTTCCATGACAATACGTAAACAATACGTTTTGATAAATCCTAAGTCAATACGTCTCTGGATTGATGCAAGACAATATGTACACAATACGCCGTGGGGTAATTCTAAGATTATATATATATATACCGATTATTGGACTGTTGGACTTTTCGGACTATTTTGGACTTTTCGGACTATTTTGGACTACTAACAATGGACTACTAACAAAGGACAATTAACAATGGACTACTAATATAAAATGTTAAAAAAAAATTATTATATAAGTATTCTATGAACTTGCTATATTAATTTTGTTCACATGTATTATTATCTGAATCGTTATTATTGTTATAGGTTCGTGAATCCAAGGACGTCGGCTATATTTTAATAAGTTGGAAACTTGTTAAAACTATACTTTTACGACAGTGAGTATATAGTCCCATTTTTAAACTCTACAAATATTTTGGGATGAGAATACATGCAGCTTTTGTTTTTCAAAATAGACACAAGTACTTAAATATATATTCTATGTTGAGTTGTACCTTTGTATATATCCCTAATAGTCTGGTAACTATTTGTTATATGTGGTTAACATGTAAGCGCGAATCCTATTGATAGATTTATTGGGTTTGACAACCCCACTCGGGCTAGTTAGCACTAGTTCATAACGGGTGTTTAGTACTTCGTTTTACTACACTTGGTACGGTGTAGAGATAACTTTGAAAAGGGAATATGCACGGATATCATCTATTAAGTATGGTTACTGGGCGCTCAACAAACGTATAGAATATCTTTGCAGAAATGTTTATAACATGAAATCTTGTGGTCTATTATTATATCTTATGCTGACTTTAAAACCTATATCTCACCAACCTTTGTGTTGACAGTTTAAAGCATGTTTATTCTCAGGTCCCTAGAAGTCTTCCGCTGTTTGCTTATACGTTATACAAGCTACGTGTATGGAGTCATACATGAGTTATTCGAGAAAACTTTGCATTCACAAAATCATCATCATGTATCTTATTTTGACTGTATAGTCAATGAATGTATTATTGTAAACTATCATTTACGGGGATTGTCTATACGTAGAAATCATCAGATTTCAAAAACTTTGGATTATATATATTCATTTATGGTGTATCTTTCAAAAAAATGCAATGTTTACAAAACGTATCATATAGAGGTCAAATACCTCGCTATGGGACCAATGAATGATGTACTGCGTCTAAAGGGATTTGGACGGGTCATCACATGTGACGACCCGGATTTTTCTGAATACTTGATTATACTATCTACATGATTTAATAATTCCTACTTGATAAGCAATGAATTTTATTAAGTCTTGAACTTCCGGAAAGAGTTTTACACAAGCTTTTGGTCACCCTTTTATTCCCATGATTCACGAACGTCATAACTTGTATTAATTATATATATATATATATATATATATATATATATATATATATATATATATATATATATATATATATATATATATATATATATATATATATATATATATATATATATATATATATATATATATATATATATATATATATATATATATATATATATATATATATATATATATATATATATATTTAACTTGAAAATATGATAATTAAATATGTCATTAAGTATATTAACAAGGTATTATATATACATTTTCATACCACTAATTTAAAGAGTTTTCGAACAATATATATGTTACTTTTTAAACGACGTAATTAACTTATGTTAAAATGTATTTACATACAATGTATTATGAGTATAAATACATCCTTAAAAGTATTGAATACACTTTATAATATACAAATACAGATAAGGGATAGCTATATTCATATTTTCGTTCATTTTTCTCAAGAATTCTACTCGTATTTATACAGTATTTATACGCATATTATACGCAGTTTCTAGAAGTATTTACTATTGGTATATACTAATAGAAATATACAATTAAGTATTTATTCGGTATTTATACACGTATTATACGCAGCTTCTAGAAGTATTTACTATTGGTATATACGAATAGAAATCTACAATTATTGATGTATTATGTCATGCATGACCTAATGGTTTTTAACTTATACTAGATATTTTTCACAAAACAACAAATTACAGCTAGTATATAAAGACCTTTCATGGTATATTTTTTTACACACATTTACATCCATTCTACTCTTTCTCTATAAAAATACTCTCTAATATCCTCTCTTCAAGTTCTAATAAGCCTTCATCATCTACAACAAAAATTAGTTACAAAAACAATCCATAAACACCATAGAAGTAGTAATCAAGAACACCTCCTTTAATTCAAATTTTGCTTTTAAGTTGGTCTTCTTTAAGCACTCTTTCAAAAAGCCTTTTAAGCTCAAAAAATTCTCTTCATATTCAGCAAGTTCTCTTTCTTAAATCAAGGTATTAACCTTACTAAAACTCTTGTTCAATTCATATGTTTATAGCTATCTATATAAGAGATCATAACTAATAACAACTACAACATAGTTTGGATGATTCTAAACTTGTTTGAAAAACTAATCTAATCTTTCTAACTTAACTCTAATAACACTTATTTATATGTATTATGATGTTATATTAAGATATTATAAGAACTTATAACTTGTACATATGAAGAACACCTTAAAAACTATATTAACCATATCCTTGCTAGCTTTTCCTATATCCTATATATATTTGGACATGTTATCATTAGTATAACAAAATATTATAATCTTGGTTGATTTCCAGATTGTATATATATAATAATCTTGGTACGTTCCATGACAATACGTATACAATACGTTTTGATAAATCCTAAGTCAACACGTCTCTGGATTGATGCAAGACAATATGTACATAATACGCCGTGGGGTAATTCTAAGATTATATATATATATATACCGATTATTGGACTGTTGGACTTTTTGGACTTTTCGGACTATTTTGGACTACTAATAATGGACTACTAACAAAGGACTACTAACAATGGACTACTAACATAAAATGTTAAAAAACTATTATATAAATGAACTTGCTATATTAATTTTGTTCACATATCTGAATCATTATTATTGTTATAGGTTCGTGAATCCAAGGATGTCGGCTATATTTTAATAAGTTGGAAACTTGTTAAAACTATACTTTTACGACAGTGAGTATATAGTCCCATTTTTAAACTCTTCAAATATTTTGGGATGAGAATACATGCATCTTTTGTTTTTCGAAATAGACACAAGTACTTAAATATATATTCTATGTTGAGTTGTACCTTTGTATATATCCCTAATAGTCTGGTAACTATTTGTTGCATGTGGTTAACATGTAAGCGCGAATCCTATTGATAGATCTATTGGGTTTGACAACCCCACTCGGGCTAGTTAGCACAAGTTCATAATAGGTGTTTAGTACTTCGTTTTACTACACTTGGTACGGTGTAGAGATAACTTTGAAAAGGGAATATGCACGGAAAACATCTGTTAAGTATAGTTACTGGGCGCTCAACAAACGTATATAATATCTTTGCAAAAACGTTTATAACATGAAATCTTGTGATCTATTATTATATTTTATGCTGACTTTAAAACCTATATCTCACCAACCTTTGTGTTGACAGTTTAAAGCATGTTTATTCTCAGGTCCCTAGAAGTCTTCCGCTGTTTGCTTATACGTTATACAAGCTATGTGCATGGAGTCATACATGCTTTATTCGAGAAAACTTTGCATTCACAAAATCATCATCATGTATCTTATTTTGACTGTATTGTCAATGAATGTATTATTGTAAACTATTATTTACGGGGATTGTCTATACGTAAAAATTATCAGATTTCAAAAACTTTGGATTTTATATATTCATTTATGGCGTGTCTTTAAAAAGAATGCAATGTTTACAAAACGTATCATATAGAGATTAATACCTCGCAATGAAATCAATGAATGGTGTACTATGTCTAAAGGGATTTGGACGGGTCATCACAATTAACAATGAACTATATACATAAAATGAGACTACTAACTTAAGGGTTTCGAAACAATATACATGTTACAATTAACGACGAAATACCGACTTAATTAAAATGTATATATACGTAATTTATTAAGAAGTATTAATACACATTTGAAAGACTTAATAACATATATCAAAATACTTATACTTAACAAAGATAGTTATAATCATATTTTCATTCGTTTTCATCAAGAATTCTACTCGTATTCATACGGTATTTACACCCGTATAACACCCAGCTTCTAGATGTATATACTATTGGTATATACACTCAAATGATCGGCTCTTAGCATCCCTAAATTAGTCAACAAACATTTGGGACCAACCATTAGACAAATAGCATGACTTATGAGCAAGAAAACAAAACAAAAACTCCTTTTAACCCCACTCACCACTCACCATTCACTTCATTTCATTTCAAATTTCTTTCTAATTATCTCTCAAAACACACACCCCCTCAAGAACGAAATTTTTAGTAAACTAATCATCATCTTCATCAAAAACTACTTCACGAATCAAGCTATAATTATCATAGGAAGAACACTTCAAAAATCCTTTCAAGTTTGCTAGATTACTTTCAATCTTGCAAATCCATTTCAAGTGATCATCCAACCTCAAGAAATCTTCATTTATATCAGTAGGTGTTCTTTCTAAATAAAGGTAATAATTATATTTAAGCTTTGATTAAATTCTATAAACATAACTATCTTTAATCAAGTAGTAATCTTACTTGAACTTGTTTTCGTTCCATGATTCTACTTCAAGAACTTCCAAGCCATCAAAGATACTTTGAAGCTCAAGATTATTTCTCATCATTTCTAGTAGGTTTACCTACTATACTTGAGGTAGTAACTACGTTCATAACATCGTTTCATTCATACTTATATAACTATCTTATTCGAAGAATATAACTTGTAATCACTAGAACATAGTTTAGTTAATTCTAAACTTGTTTGCAAACAAACTTAATCCTTCTAACTTGACTTTTAAAAAACTTCACACATGTACTATATCTATATGATATGCTAACATAAGGATTTAAAACTGTAAAACACGAAGAACATCGTAAAACCGGACATACGCCGTCGTAGTAAAACCGGGGGCTGTTTTGGGTTGAATAATTAAAAACTATCTTAAAATTTGAATTTAAAGTTTATGTTATGGAAAAATGATATTTCATATGAACATGATAACATATCTAAAAATGGTGGTTAAACTCAAAGTAGAAGTATGTTTTTCAGAATGGTCATCAAGGTGTCGTTCTTTCGACAGATATGACTAGTCTTTATAAATAGATTTGTAACCTGTAACTCTGACTATAAACTACCAATTTTTCTGTTTAGTTTTAGAAAATAGAGTTCATTACAAAACCATAGCAATTTAATTCACTCAAAACTGATTTATAACGAAGAAGATATGGACAAAACAATATTGGTTAAAAATGGTTAAAATGACTACGGGATTGTTTCTACAAAATCTATACTAACCATATCCTAGCTAACTTTTCCTGTATTATACATGTATTTAAACATGTTATGACTATTTCCTTGTAATATTCTAGTCTTGGTTAAGTCCGAGACAATATAATATAATCTTGATTAATTAAGACAATAGTTATACAATACGTCGGATAAATCGAAAGACACCATGTACACAATACGTCTAGATTGATTCTAAGACAATAGTTGTACCTTGGGTCATGATTGAGTCTTGTACAATACTTATACAATACGTCTTGATTATTCCAGGGTGATATTTTGGACTATATATATGGACTACTAACATTGGACTACTAACGTTGGACTGCTAACTTGACAACTTAAATCATCAACACGTAAATAAAAATATGATGTGAATGTATTTCTATCATACTTTGATATATGTATATATTTTTTATAGGTTCATGAATCTATCCGTGGCCAGGTCTGATTTTCGACGAATTGAAAATCTGTGAAAGTGAGTAATAGTCCCATCTTTACTATCTAATATTTTTGGGATGAGAATACATGCAGCTTTGTAAATGTTTTACAAAATAGACACAAGTACTTGAAACTACATTCTTTGGTTGGATTACTATACCGAATATCGCCCCTTTAACTTGGTAACCTAAGAATTAGGGAAATGGCCCCTAATTGATGCGAATCCTAAAGATAGATCTATGGGCTTTGACACGCCCCAGTCAGAGATATGAACTGGTTTAATACTTCGATTTATATATATACTGATTGCGATTGCCGATATATGGTATACTGATTGCGAAGTGCCGGTATGCGTTCTATATACATTTTGTTAATGTCGGTTGCTAGGTGTTCACCATATGAATGATTTTTATACAGATTGCAAAATGCCTGTATGATGTTTATGAAAATGAAATCTTGTGGTCTATTATTACGATTTACGATATAGGTTAAACCTATAACTCACCAACATTTTTGTTGACATTTTAAGCATGTTTATTCTCAAGTGATTATTGAAAGACTTTCGTTGTTACATGCTATTTAAAGACAAGATTTGGAGTCAGCATGCTTGTATGATAATGTTTAAAAACTGCATTAGGAAAATTGTGTTGTAACATATTATAGTTAATCTTTATGTAATGGTCGTGTGAAACCGTGTATTTGTAGGTTATCATTTATTGGTAATCTATATTATGTCTTTTAAACCTTTGTGGATAAAATAAAGGTTATGGTTTATTTTTAAAACGAATGAAAGCTTTGAAAAACGTCTCATATAGAGGTCAAAATCTCACGATGAAATCAATTAATATGAATCGTTTATAATCAATATGAATGGGGCATTTCAAACATTACCATGGATTTCATCACTAAATTGCCAAGGACTGCAGTGGTTATGATACAATTTGGGTAATAGTCGATCGTCTTACCAAGTCAGCACATTTTTTACCAATGAAAAAAGAAGATAAAATGGAGAAATTGGCACGACTATACTTGAAGGAAGTCGTCTCCAGACATGGAATACCAATCTCTATTATCTCTGATCGAGATAGCATATTTGTTTCAAGATTTTGGTAGATGTTACATCAAGCATTGGGAACTCTTCTAGACATGAGTACTGCCTACCATCCACAAACTGATGGGCAAAGTGAAAGGACGATACAGACAAGTTGGGCCATATTTTCTTTATGGCTATGTATTCTGGGAACCATAATTCAATTTTCCGCTACGGGTTGAGGGCTTATTTTGACTCCATATATCCCAATATAGGACTTCGTTTATTAAAGAAGGCTTCAAACATGCAACTTAAAGAAGCATGCTACGTTTATGGGTTATTTATGTTCGCCTCTCATCAAACTGAGAAAAAGAACATCGGGTTAGAACTTCTTAATAGAACATTCCCACTAGTAACGGATTTAGTGGTTGAGGTAAGGACTAAGGTTTTTGATTTGTTATGACGATGTTGCGTATTATGTAACCCCTGTCCTTTTGATAACATCGCAACCTGCTGTACGATCAAGGGCCACAACGGTTATTTTCCACTGGACATGGGATGGGAAATAGTATTGGTTAAACCAGAGTGCATGACTTATTTTTGGTCCTATGAATTACGTGTTTTTACTGAACGATTTGAGTTTAACTAGAATTGTCTTAACAGCTGCCTTGTATTATAGTTATCGTGTGCTATATTTCATGCTGTATGTAAAATAGCCGTATTGTAAGATTGTAAAATATTGTTCCAAAGATTTAAACATGAACTATTATTGTAATTAGTTTTTCATGATAGAATTGTAGTAGTTGAATCGTATATTAGCTATTAAGTATGAAATTTAACGGGTAGGTACTACCCGAATTATAATTATAAAACGCTAATATTAAGAAAAGGCTTTTATAAATAAGTTCATATTATGCTACGAAATACTATTGACTACTCCTGATATTCTATATGATTAACTTAACACTTTTGGCTATTTTTGAAGGAAATGGCACCGACTACCAAACAAACCCTGAACAAGAAAGAGGAAGAATTTCATACCTTTCTTGCTGCGAGCATAGCCGCATTGCAGGCTGAATTATACAACAATCACTCAGGTTCTAGCAGTGGAACTAACTCTACAGGAAACCATGTAGGATGCTCCTACAAGGCTTTCACTACCTGTAAACCTCTTGAGTTCGATGGAACCGAAGGACCAGTCTGACTAAAACGGTGGACCGAGAAGGTCAGATCTGTATTTTCTATAAGCAAATGTACTGAAGTGGATAAGATGAAATACGCCACGCATACTTTCACAGGTATTGCGTTAACATGGTGGAACACCTATCTCGAGCAGGTGGGACAAGATACCGCTTACGCACTACCATGGTCAGCGTTCAAACACATGATGAATGAGCAGTACCATCCCAGGAATGAGGTCAACAAGCTCAAGACGGAGCTTAGAGAACTACGAGTGCAAGGAAACGATATCACCACATATGAGCGACGATTCACAGAGTTATCTCTAATGTATCCTGGTATGTTTGACGACGAGGAAGAACAGATCGACACGTTTGTGAAAGGGCTGCCAGTTAAAATTCAGGAAAATGTAAGTGCATTCGCACCTACATCAATGCATAAAGCGAGTCGAATGGCTCACAAACTCATGGGCCAGATTGAGGGAAGAAATAAAGAGTTGGCAGTCGGGGAGGCCAAAATAAAAGAAGGCAAGAGGAAGTGGGAAGAAACTAGTGACAAGGGTCACCAGTACAACAACAATAATAATCACAACTTCAATCGCACCGTATATCGCAATAACAATCGCAACAACAATTGTAACCACAACAACAACAACTATAACAACCGTCTCAACAACAACAACAACAACAACAACAACTACAACAACCGTTCCAACAACAATAACAATCGCAACAACAACAATAACAACAATGACAACAAGAGGCAGAAAATTCCGTGCCAAAGGTGTGAAGGGTGCCATCCGACTACTTACTGTTCGGCATCATGTACCAAGTGTAATAGAAAGGGTCATGGTGCGACGAAGTGTGAAGTCTACGGACCAGTGGTTAAAGGAATAAATAATGCCGACATTACTTGTTTCAGATGCGGGAAGAAGGGCCATTACAAAAGTGCGTGCTCAAACTAAGGGAATAATAATGGGCAAGTCTGAGGAAGAGTCTTCAACATTAACGCGGCTGAAGCGCAGGAAGACCCGGAGCATGTTACGGGTACGTTTCTTATTGATGAAAAACCTGCTTATGTTTTATTTGATTCGGGTGCCGATAGAAGTTATATGAGTAGAGATTTTTGTGCCAAATTAATTTGTCCATTAACATTGTTATATAATAAGTGTTTACTTGAATTAGCTAACTGTAAACTAGTTAAAGCCGATAAAATATGCCGGAACCGAAAAATTAAACTGATTGGTGAAACATTTAAAATTAATTTAATACCGGTAGAATTGGGGAGTTTTGATGTAATAATCGGCATGGGCTGAATGATCAAGGAGAAAGCAGAGATCGTTTGTTACAAGAATGCGATTCACATTCTGCGCAAAAAGGGAAAACCCTTAATGGTGTACGGAGAAAAGGGTAACGCGAAGTTAAATCTTATTAGTAGTTTGAAGGCACAAAAGCTAATAAGAAAAGGTTGCTATGTAATTTTAGCGCACATCGAGAAAGTCAAACCCGAAGAAAAGAACATCAATGATGTTTTCATCGCAAAGGAATTTCCCGATGTATTTACGAAAGAATTACCAGGACTACCGCCACACCGATCCGTCGAATTTCAAGGAGATCTTGTACCAGGAGCTGCACCAATAGCTCGTGCTCCTTACCGACTTGCACCCAGTGAAATGAAAGAATTACAAAGCCAATTATAAAAGCTTTTGGAGCGTGGTTTCATTCAACCAAGCACATCACCGTGGGGAGCTCCTGTTTTGTTCGTCAAGAAGAAGGATGGTACGTTCAGGTTATGTATCGACTACCGAGAGTTGAACAAGCTTACCATCAAAAACCGTTATCCACTACCGAGAATCAATGACTTATTTAACCAAATGCAAGGTTCGTCGGTTTATTCGGAGATTGATTTACGTTTCGGTTATCATCAAATGCGGTTGAAGGAGGAGGATATTCCAAAGACTGCTTTCAGAACGTGTTACGGTCATTATGAGTTTATGGTTATGCCGTTTGGATTGAATAATACACCAGATGTGTTTATGGACCTCATGAACCGCGTGTGTGGGCCATATCTTGACAAGTTGGTCATTGTTTTCATCGATGACATACTTATATACTCTAAGAATGATCAAGAGCTCGAAGAACATTTACAAATGGTGCTAGAATTATTGAGGAAGGAAGAACTGTATGCTAAGTTTTCTAAGTGTGCATTTTGGTTAAAAGAAGTTCAATTCCTCTGATAAATAGTGAGCAAGGAAGGTATTCAGGTTGATTCGGCAAAGATTGAAACTGTTGAAAACTGGGAAACCCCGAAAACCCCAATGCACATATGCTAATTTTTAGGATTGGCTGGTTACTAAAGAAGATTCATTTAAGATTTTTCCAAAGTAGCAAAACCCTTAACTGTATTAACGCATAAAGGGATGAAATTTGAATGGAAGGATGAACAAGAGAAAGCGTTTCAATTATTGAAAAAGAAGTTAACTACGGCACCTATATTGTCATTGCCAGAAGTGAATGATGATTTTTAGATTCATTGTGATGCTTCAAGGCAAGGTCTTGGTTATGTATTAATGCAATGAATGAAGGTAATTGCTTATGCGTCTAGACAATTGAAGATTCACGAGCAGAATTACACGACTCACGATTTGGAATTAGGCGCTGTTGTTTTTGCATTGAAGATGTGGAGACATTACTTATATGGGGTCAAATGTACCATAAATACCGACCATAAAAGTCTCCAACACATATTTGATCAGAAGCAACTGAACATGAGGCAACGTAGGTGGGTTGAGCTGCTAAATGATTACGACTATGAGATTCGTTATCACCCGGGGAAGGCGAATGTGGTAGCCGACGCTTTGAGTAGAAAAGGAAAGAGAACCTATGCGGGTAAAATCTATGAATATAATTATTCATACTAACCTTACTACTCGAATAAAAAAGGCGCAACAAGGGGTTTTGAAAGAAGGTAGTTTTGAAAAGGAAATACCCAAAGGATTGGATAAACAACTTACTATTCGGGAGGACGGAGCCCGGTATTTGGCCGAAAGAATTTGGGTACCAAAGTTTGGGGATTCGAGAGAAATGGTACTTAGGGAAGCACATAAAACCAGATACTCAATACATCCCAGAGCGGGGAAAATGTACCAAGATCACAATAAACTTTTTTGGTGGCCGGGTATGAAAGTCGATATTGCTACATACGTAGGAGAATGTTTGACTTCTTCTAAAGTCAAAGCTGAACATCAGAAATCATCAGGTCTACTTCAACAACCTGAAATCCCGGAATGGAAATGGGAAAACATTACGATGGATTTCATTACTAAATTGCCAAGGACTGCAAGTGGTTGTGATACTATTTGGCTAATAGTCGATCGTTTTACCAAGTCAGCACAATTTCTACCAATGAGGGAAGAAGATAAAATCGAGAAATTGGCACGACTACACTTGAATGAAGTCGTCTCCAGACATGGAATACCAATTTCTATTATCTCTTATCGGGATGGCAGATTTGTTTCAAGATTTTGGCAGACGTTACATCAAGCATTGGGAACTCGTCTAGACATGAGTACTGCCTATCATCCACAAACTGATGGGCAGAGTGAAACGACGATACAGACACTTGAAGACATGCTACGAGCATGTGTTATTAATTTTATAAATGGTTGGGATCGACATCTACCATTAGCAGAGTTTTCCTACAACAACAGTTATCACTCGAGTATTAATGCGGCACCGTTTGAGGCACTTTATGGTAGGAAGTGAAGGTCTCTGATTTTTTGGAGTGAGGTAGGGGACAAACATATTACGGGTCCGGAAATTATCCAGGAAACTACTGAGAAGATCATTAAGATTCAACAACGGTTGAAAATAGCCAGGAGTCAGCAAAAGAGCTACGCTGATGTCAGAAGAAAACCTTTAGAATTTGAGGTTGGTGACATGGTCAAGCTTAAGGTATCACCTTGTAAAGGTTTCATTCGTTTTGGCAAACGGGAGAAGCTAAACCCAAGATACATTGGACCATTCAAGATTATTGATCGTGTTGGGCCAGTAGCTTATCGACTTGAACTACCTCAACAACTCGCCAGTGTACATAACACCTTCTACGTCTCGAATCTGAAGAAATGCTTAGCTACAGAAGATCTCACTATTCCTTTACACGAGATTAAGATTGACGAAAAACTACAGTTCGTTGAAGAACCCTTCGAAATTATGGATCGTGAGATTAAAGGACTCAAGCAAAGCAAAATACCAATCGTTAAAGTTAGATGGAATGCTCGTAGAGGACTCGAGTTCACATGGGAGCGTGAAGATCACATGAAGCAAAAATACCCGCACTTATTCCCAGATGATGCGTCAACGCCTACAACTACTTAAAATTTTGGGACGAAATTTATTTAACGGGTAGGTACTGTAACGACCCGTATTTTGCCATGATTATATATATTTGAGAATGATATTTACATATATAAATGTTTCCAACAAGTTAAGTAATCAAACTTGTTAAGACTTGATTAATTGAAACGGATTTTACATAAACGTTTGACCACCCAGTTTGTCCGATGATTCACGAACGTTAAAACTTGTAAAAACGACATGATGATATATATATATATATATATATATATGGGCATATATATATATATATATATATATATATATATATATATATATATATATATATATATATATATATATATATATATATATATATATATTTAACATGGTATTATGATAAGTAAGTATCTCATTAAGTATATTAACAATGGGTTAAATACAAAAAATGAGACTACTAAATTAAGGAATTCGAAACAAGATATATATGTAACGGTTATCGACGTAATAACGTCTTAATTAAAATATATACATATGTATTGTATTAAGATATATTAATACATTATGTTTAACATGATAAAATGATAATTAAGTGTATAGTTTTATGTGTATTAACAATGAACTATATACATAAAATGAGACTACTAAAATGATAAAATGAACTATATACAATATATACATGTAACGATTAACGACGAAATAACGACTTAATTAAAATGTATATATATATATGTAATATATTAAGAAGTATTAATACACATTTGAAAGACTTAAAGACATATATCAAAATACTTATACTTAACAAAGATAGTTATAATCGTATTCCCATTCGTTTTCTTCAAGAATTCTACTCGTATTCGTACGATATTTTCACCCGTATAATACCCAGCTTCTAGATGTATATACTATTGGTATATACACTCAAATGATCAGCTCTTAGCAGCCCTCAATTAGTCAACAAACATGTGGAACCAACCATTAGACAACTAGCATGACTTATGAGCAAGAAAACAAAACAAGAACTCCTTTTAACCCCACTCACCACTCACCATTCACTTCATTTCATTTCCAATTTCTTTCTAATTCTCTCTCAAAACACATACACACATCCAGAATGAAATTTCCAGTAAACTAATAATCATCTTCATCAAAAACTACTTCAAGAATCAAGCTATAATCATCATAGGAAGAACACTTCAAGAACACTTTAAAAATTCTTTCAAGTTTGCTAGATTACTTTCAATCTTGCAAATCCATTTCAAGTGATCATACACCCTCAAGAAATCTTCATTTATATCAGTAGGTGTTCTTTCCAAATCAAGGTAATAATTATATTTAAGCTTTGATTAAATTCTTTAAACATAACTATCTTTAAAGATCCTTTGAACTTCCAAGTCATCAAAGATCCTTTGAAGCTCAAGATTATTTCTAATCATTTCTAGTAGGAGTTAGTAATGATGTTCATAACATCGTTTGATTCATACTTATATAACTATCTTATTCGAAGAATAAAACTTGTAATCACTAGAACATAGTTTAGTTAATTCTAAACTTGTTCGCAAACAAACTTAATCATTCTAACTTGACTTTAAAAACAACTTCACACATGTACTATATCTATATGATATGCTAACATAAAGATTTAAAACTGGAAAACACGAAGAACACCGTAAAACTGGACATACGCCGTCGTATTAAAACCGGGGGCTGTTTTGGGTCAGATAATTAAAAACTATCTTAAACTTTGAATTTAAAGTTTATGTTATGGAAAAATGATATTTCATATGAACATGATAACATATCTAAAAATGGTGGTTAAACTCAAAGTAGAAGTATGTTTTTCAAAATGGTCATCAAGGTGTCGTTCTTTCGACAGATATGACTACTCTTAATAAATAGACTTGTAACCTGTAACTCCGACGATAAATAACCACTTTTTCAGTTTAGTTTTAGTAAATAGAGTTCATTAAAAAACCATATCAATTTGATTCACTCAAAACCGATATATAACGAAAAAGATATGGGCAAAACAATATTGGTTAAAAATGGCTAAAATGACTACGAGATTGTTTCTACAAAATCGATACTAACCATATCCTAGCTAACTTTTCCTGTATTATACATGTATTTAAACATGTTATGACTATTTCCTTGTAATATACTAGTCTTGGTTAAGTCCGAGACAATATAATATAATCTTCATTAATTAAGAAAATAGTTATACAATACGTCGGATAAATCGAAAGACACCATGTACACAATACGTCTAGATTGATTCTAAGACAATAGTTGTACCTTGGGTCATGATTGAGTCTTGTATAATACGTATACAATACGTCTTGATTATTCCAGGGTGATATTTTGTACTATATATATGGACTACTAACATTGGAGTACTAACATTGGACTACTAACGTTGGACTGCTAACTTGACAACTTAAATCATCAATACGTAAATAAAAATATGATGTGAATGTATTTCTATCATACTTTGATATATGTATATATTTATTATAGGTTCGTGAATCGATCCGTGGCCAAGTCTGATTTTCGACGAATTGAAAATCAATGAAAGTGAGTTATAGTCCCATTTTTACTATCTAATATTTTTGGGATGAGAATACATGCAGGTTTTTAAACGTTTTACAAAATAGACACAAGTAATTGAAACTACATTCTATGGTTGGATTACTATACCGAATATCGCCCCTTTAACTTGGTAACCTAAGAATTAGGGAAATGGCCCCTAATTGAGGCGAATCCTAAAGATAGATCTATGGGCTTTGACACGCCCCAGTCAGAGATATGAACTGCTTTAATACTTCGATTTATATATATACTGATTGCGATTGCCAGTATATGGCATACTAATTGCGAAGTGCCGGTAAACGGGAGATATTCTATATGCATTTTGTTAATGTCGGTTACCAGGTGTTCACCATATGAATGATTTTTATGCGGCTTGTGAAATGCCTGTATGATGTTTATGAAAATGAAATCTGGTGGTCTATTATTACAATTTACGATATAGGTTAAACCTATAACTCACCAACATTTTTGTTGACATTTTAAGCATGTTTATTCTCAGGTGATTATTGAAACACTCCCGCTATTGCATGCTATTTAAAGACAAGATTGGGAGTCAGCATGCTTGTATGATAATGTTTAAAAACTGCATTCGAAAAATTGTGTTGTAACATATTATTGTTAATCTTTATGTAATGGTCGTGTGAAACCGTGTATTTGTAGGTTATCATTGATTGATAATCTATATTATGTCTTTTAAACCTTTGTCGATAAAATAAAGGTTACGTTTTATTTTTAAAACGAATGCAGGCTTTGAAAAACGTCTCATATAGAGGTCAAAATCTCGTGATGAAACCAATTAATATGAAACGTTTATAATCAATATGAACGGGGCATTTCAAAAATTGCCATGGATTTCATCACTAAATTGCCAAGGACTGCAAGTGGTTATGATACAATTTGGGTAATAGTCGATCTTCTTACCAAGTCAGCACACTTTCTACCAATGAAAGAAGAAGATAAAATGGAGAAATTGGCACGACTATACTTGAAGGAAGTCATCTCCAGACATGGAATACCAATCTCTATTATCTCTGATCGAGATGGCAGATTTGTTTCAAGATTTTGGCAGACGTTACATCAAGCATTGGGAACTCATCTAAACATGAGTACTGCCTACCATCCACAAACTGATGGGCAAAGTGAAAGGACGATACAGACACTTGAAGACATGCTACAAGCATGTTTTATTGATTTTGGAAATGGTTGGGATTGACATCTACCATTAGCAGAATTTTCCTACAACAACAGTTATCACTCGAGTATTGATGCGGCACCGTTTGAGGCACTTTATGGTAGGAAGTGCAGGTCTTCGATTTGTTGGAGCGAAGTGGGGGATAAACAGATTACTGGTCCGGAAATTATCCAGAAAACTACTGAGAAGATCATTCAGATTCAACAATGGTTCAAAATAGCCAGGAGTCGGAAAAAGAGCTACGCCGATGTCAAAAGAAAACCTTTAGAATTTAAGGTTGGTGACATGGTCATGCTTAAGGTATCACCTTGGAAAGGTGTCATTCATTTTGGAAAACTGGGGAAACTAAACCCGAGATATATTGGGCCATTCAAGATTATTGATCGTGTTAGGCCAGTGGCTTATCGACTTGAACTACCTCAATAACTCGCCGGTGTACATAACACCTTCCACGTATCGAATTTGAAGAAATGTTTAGATAAAGAAGATCTCACTATTCCTTTAGACGAAATTAAGATAGACGAAAAACTACAATTCATTGAAGAACCCGTCGAAATAATGGATCGTGAGGTTAAAGGGCTTAAGCAAAGCAAAATACCAATCATTAAGGTTCGATGGAATGCTCGTAGAGGACCCGAGTTCACATGGGAGCGTGAAGATCAGATGAAGCAGAAATACCCGCACTTATTTCCAGATGATACGTCAACGCATACAACTGCTTAAAATTTCGGGACGAAATTTATTTAACGGGTAGGTACTGTAACGACCCGGATTTTTCTATGAATATTATATGAGATTAATATTTACATGATTAAATTTTTCCAGCATGTTAAGCAATCAAACTTGTTAAGACTTGAATGTTTGAAACGAATTTTACATAAACATTTGACCACCCAGTTTGTCCGAGGATTCACGAACGTTAAAACTTGTAAAAACGACATGATATATATATATATATATATATATATATATATATATATATATATATATATATATATATATATATATATATTTAACATGATAGAATGATAAGTAAGTATATCATTAAGTATATTAACAATGGGTTAGATACATAAAATGAGACTACTAAATTAAGGATTTCGAAACGATATATATATGTAACTATTATCGACATAATAACGTCTTAACTAAAATAAATACATATGTATCATATTAAGATATATTAATACACTATGCTTAACATAATAAAATGATAATTAAGTATATCATTAAGTGTATTAACAATTAAATATATACATAAAACGAGACTACTAACTTAAGGGTTTCGAAACAATATATACATGTAACGATTAACGACGAAATAATGACTTAATTAAAATGTATATATATGTAATGTATTAAGAAGTATTAATGCACTTTTAAAAGACTTAAAGACATATATCAAAATACTTATACTTATCAAAGATAACTATAATCGTATTCTCATTCGTTTTCATCAAGAATTCTACTCGTATTCGTACGGTATTTTCACCCGTATAATACCCAGCTTCTAGATGTATATACTATTGGTATATACACTTATTGATCAGCTCTTAGCAGCCATAAATGACTCATCAACCATTATAGAAACATGTAGGGTTTAACCTTTGTCATTTACCATGAATTATTAGCTAAATAACAAACTAGTGGAGCCTATATTGACTCCATGAAGTTCACGGCCTAAACACACTCACAAACACAATTCAATTTCAACTTTCTTTCATCAAATTGATCTCTCTATTTTTCTATGATTAGGTTCTAAGTGTTCTTCATCATTTTCATCAAAATCTTCCTCAATCTAGCTCAAAAATCCTAACCTAGATCATCATACAAAACAATCACTCAAGAACACTTCGAAAACCCTTTCAAGTTTGCTAGATCACTTTCAATCTTTCAAATCCATTTCAAGTGCTCATCCAACATCAAGAATTCTTCATTTATCTCAGTAGGTATTCATTATAAATCAAGGTAATAATTATATTTAAGCTTTTATTAAATTCTATAAACATATATATCATAAATCAAGTAGTAATCTTACTTGAACTTGTTTTCATTCCATGATTTTACTTCAAGAGTTTCCAAGCCATCAAAGATCCCTTGAAGCTCAAGATTATTTTTCATCATTTCTAGTAGGTTTACCTACTATACTTGAGGTATTAACGATGTTCATAACCTCGTTTGATTCATACTTATATAACTATCTTATTCGAAGAATATAACTTGTAATCACTAGAACATAGTTTAGTTAGTTCTAAACTTGTTCGCAAAAAAAGTTAATCCTTCTAACTTGACTTTTAAAAATTACTAAACACATGTATTATATCTATATGATATACTAACTTAAGGATTTAAAATTTGAAAACACGAAGAATACCGTAAAACTGGACATACACCGTCGTAGTAAAACCGGAGGCTGTTTTGGGTTGGATAATTAAAAGCTATCTTAAACTTTGAATTTAAAGTTTGTTTTCTGGGAAAATGTTATTTAATATGAACATGATAATATATCTAAAAATGGTGGTTAAACTCAAAGTAGAAGTATGTTTTTCAAAATGGTCATCAATGTGTCGTTCTTTCGACAGATATGACTACCTCTTTCAAAATAGACTTGTAACCTGTAACTCCGACTATAAACCACCACTCTTTCTGTTTAGTTTTAGAAAATTGAGTTCATTACAAAACCATAGCAATTTGATTAACTCAAAACTGATTTATAACGAAGAAATTATGGGCAAAACAATATTGGTTAGAAATAGCCTAAAATGGCTACGGGATTATTTTGATAAAATCTATACTAACCATATCCTAGCTAACTTTTCCTATATTATACATGTATTTAAACATGTCATGACTAATTTCTTGTAATATACTAGTCTTGGTTAAGTCCGAGACAATATAATATAATCTTGATTGATTAAGATAATAGTTATACAATACGTCGGATAAATCGTAAGACACATGTACACAATACGTCTAGGTTAATTCTAAGACAATACGTGTTCAATGGGTCATGATTGAGTCTTGTACAATACGTATATAATACGTCTTTATTAAATTCCAAGATTATATATTGGACTATTGGACTATTTTCGGATTACTAACAATGGACTACTAACGTTGGACTGCTAACTTGACAACTTAAATCATCAACACGTAAATAAAAATATTATATGAATGTAATTGAATTATATTTTGATATATATATATATATATATATATATATATATATATATATATATATATATATATATATATATATATATATATATATATATATATATATAATTTTTATAGGTTCGTGAATCGATTCGAGACCACGTATGATTTTCAACGAATTGAAAATCTATTTCAGTGAGTTATAGTCCCATTTTTACTATCTAATATTTTTGGGATGAGAATACATGCAGCTTTGTAAATGTTTTACTATCTTATAGTCCCATTTTTACTATCTAATATTTTTGTAAATGTTATAGTCCCATTTTTCTATGGTTGGATTACGAATACCGAATATCACCCCTTTTGCTTGGTAACCTAAGAATTAGTGAACCAGTCTACTAATTGACGTGAATCCTAAAGATAGATCTATGGGCACTAACACGCCCCAGTGAGTGATATGAACTGCTTTGGTACTTCGATTATTATATTTTACAGATGAGTGTTCCTGTATGATGGAGGATATTCTATATGAATTTTGTTAATGTCGGTTACCAGGTGTTCTCCATATCACGAGCCGAATTTACCGCCTAACGTAGGAGTACTCGATCCGCTTACCGGCGAACCTGTTCGCAATACTGTTTACACCCTTTTTGCCAGAATTTTCCGCCTCGAAGGTTGAATCGATGTAGTTAAAGATAGTATTCGTCCTCTACTCCCAGATATTAACCAGGTGGGTTTATTAGAAGAAGTTAGAAGACTTCGAGCTAAATATCAAGAATTGACAAGTATTATAGAAGAATGGGTAGAACAAATTCATAGACTTGAGGGTAAAGTAGGAACCCTGGAGGAGACGGTGTAGGATTTGGAAGCTAGGCTCGCATCTACTATGCAGGTACCACAAGCAGCACCAACAGCAATAACAACACCACTAGCACCAGCATCATCCCCGATACCGCAAGCACCATAAGCTCCATAAGCTCCACAAGCACCACAAGCTCCGTAAGCACCGCAAGCACTGAAGAATAACGAGAGTGATGAGTTATGATATAATAATTCATTATTTTCGGTTTACGATTTAAAGATATATGTATATATATTTATGTATAACTCGAGATCGTAATAAATTTCATTTCATATCAGCAATAACGTGAATTTTTAACGGGTAGGTAATATCCGAGAAAGATAATAAGAAGCTTTAAAAGGCTTTTATCATATTAAATTCACATATGTTATCCTGTACATCTTCCATCAATGATTTAACAATCGTTATCTATAGTCTCTACCTTCGTCATGTTATAAATCTTTCAAGGTTACTATTCTAATACTTCATGATTTTTACGCTTCCATTTTGAAGTACCCAAAACTTTTTAGAAGATACATCTATACATGCAAACCAGAAAACCTTGTTCGTGCCGTTCGAAATTCACGACAGATCTACACTAGCTATCTTATTCGGAGTATATAACTGGAAATTACTAAAACAGGTTTGTAATGAAGAAATTATGGACAAAATAAAATTGATTAGAAACAGACTAATTAACTACGTAAAATTTTGTTAAGAATCTACACTAACCATATCCTAGCTAACTGTTCCTATATCCGTCATGACTATTTCTTTGTAATATACTAGTCTTGGTTAAACCTGAGACAATATAATATAATCTTTATTAGTTAAGACAATAGTTATGCAATACGTCGGATAAATCGTAAGTCACATGTACACAATACGTCTGGGTTAATTCTAAGACAATACGCGTACAATGGGTCGAGATTGAGTCTTGCACAATACGTATACAATACGTCTTGATTAACTTTAAGATTATATATTAGACTATTGGACTGTTGGACTATTGGACTATTGGACTGTTGGACTATATTTGGACAATTAACATTGGACAACTAACTGGACAACTTAAATCATCACACGTAATTGAAAATACTATATGAATATAATTCTATTAAATTTTAATACTCTATACAGCGAGCTAGTGCTTTGAATTTGTTTGCTTTGGGAATACTGATGATGTAGTATAAATGATTGAAGATCTTAGAAGACAGAAGTTTGTTAATAAAAGATTGGTACGTTGGAAAAACTCGGAGAAAGATCGAAATCTTCTTTCCTCATTATAATTATCTTCAATATTTCTATGATATCGTTATATTTTCCTTAAATTTCAAATATCCTCAACATTCCTGAAGATATCCTTATATTAATCACATTCGTAATTATCTTCGCCTACGTTTTATCCTTAGTACACCGTATCAAAAACTGTTTTGATTTCTAAATATCAGTGGCACCCTGAAGTTTTAAATCCTTTGATATTCTGGAGTAATATTGGAATGAAAGCATGAGTTAATGTTATATAATGACGTCTGATCAACGTGGTTATATTATGGTAAGTCATGCGGAAGTTCTAATGGATTGTGATGATGATAATGCTTGATCAACATTACAGTCACCACGAACCATGTTACTTGACTCATATTCATCATGAAACCGAACTCAACCCGAGAAGGGCATTCATAAAGCTATCTGCGTATTAACCTCGAAGAAAATCTTTAATCTTATCATTTTCTTTGATGAAACATTCTTAGACGACAAAAACTCTTTCTATTAAGAATCAGAGTTCGAATCTGGTACTAAAACATTCTTGTTTTCAATTCCAACTATCACCAGCTAAATTTCTGGATGAAATTTCTTTAACGGGTAGGTACTGTAACAACCCGGAAAATTTTGACTTATTTTGAACTCAAATCTTTAAATGATTTCATAATTCTGATATGATAAGCAAATTCTGTTATCCTGAATCTCAATTTTTGAACTTTTTTCATAAATCCATTTGACCTTTGACTATTCTCGACGATTCACGAACAACTTTTGTAAATAGATACTTATATATTTAAATATAGATATATAGATATAATAATTTGAAATATAAATTGAAATATTATATGATGTAATTGTTGAAATTAATATTGTAAAATAAGAAAATATATATAATAATTATTATTTAAAATATATCTATATATATGAATGAAGTATATTGAATATATAAATGCTTTCGAATTCACTTAGTAAACGATTGTAGCACTCGTTTATCATTCAATGGTTATTTAAGCAAGTTAAAATCAAACTTATATGAGTTTAAAAATAAACGGTGATCCGAAAATGAGTTATATGAATTATAGGCTTATTAAAAATATATTAAGAATCTATTTTGATAAATTTTAACATTTCGAATATTTTACCTGGTACCGAGCACTAATAGTTGATTTAATTTTTATTTAATAATTTTAAACAATTAATAACCATTTTTCTAAAATAATGATTAGAATAAATAAATATAATAACTGCAAAAATTTGGGATTTTTCTGAATACTTTTATTCACCACTGATTATCAACGGAGCACGAAATTCAGTCCGTAATAGACGACGACTAATATTATCACACGTTTTAAATTTTAAATTATATTATAATTATTATTATATTACTATTATTAACCTTTACAGCTTATATATGTCTATCGTTTAAAATTGTTGAATCTCAATTTGCAAACCCCACTATGTTTACTAATTCATCAATCAACAACATTATTAATTCATCAATCAACAATAGTGTTTTAAATTCTTATATATCCAACACCTCTTTCTCTTTCTCTGGATATATACATATGACTAAATAAGCACCACCCTTCATGTTTCCTTTCCTTTGTTTTTTTTTTCGAGCACCTTCAAACCACCCAACAATATCACTCTTGTATCTTCGAACTTCTCATCACTCTTCAATTTACTTTTAATAAAATTCAGAGTCCCAATATTAATGACAATAGATAACAACATAATAGCAACACTTAACTTCATCACACTCTTATACTACATCCCATTCATAACCACCGGTATTTGCCTCGCTTCTAAACTCGACAACGAATGCATTCATTGGAATCGTTGGCCTGTTCTCATTATAGGAATCTTGTTTCTCATATTAGCGTTAACCAGTTTTATCGTTGCATATGGAACAAACAAGGCATATTAGCCTTTTATTTATTCTGTTTCTGCAGAGAAATCACCAACACCCACCTTCTTCTTCCTCATGAATCCTTAAACCGACCACCCTTCAGTCTTTACAGCCTCCTCCCGCCACCAATGGAATCACCACCGGCCACCACAAACCTTTTTTTCTGTTTTTGTTTCCATCATCTTCACAACCCATTTTTGTTTGAAGCCGCTACTGTAAGTCTACTGTTTCTGTTCTCGACTAGCAACACCATGAACAAACCACCATCACCCTCGTAGCACCACCTTGTATTCTTTGATCATAACTACCACTCTCACCATAACCGTAAACCACCTAGCTTATATATATATATATATATATATATATATATATATATATATATATATATATATATATATATATATATATATATATATATATATATATATATATATATATATATATATAGTTTTTCTTTTCATTGTTAAGATATTCGAAAACCACCACCACCTTTCACCAGCACTCGAGAAGCACCATAAATGCCACCACAACCGCCACCACAAACCCGCGGTGTTGCTATTTTTTTAAAACAAAATAATGGCATTAATGGTTGCTAAATTGTTGACTGCACTTGTTTCATGAGTGACTATAATCACCCTTTTTGACGTTGATCCCGTTGCTAATTAAATTCAAAGTTAGGGAACTTTTCTTGAAACAAAATGTGTTGGAGCTCGATCAAGAAGTTGGAATTATAAAAAAAAATGTGAACTGTGATCGTTACATGTGGGGCTCTTTGTCCTGGGTTTAATACTGTTATCTGAGAGGTAGTTGTAGGTTTATGGGAGCAGAGAGAGTTATGGAATAAAGGTGGGTTATCGTGAGTTTTATTCGATGGATTCGGTTATACATGATGTGAAAAGGATTTATAATTGCCATAAGAAAGGTGGTACTATACTCGAGACTTCAAGAGGTGGATAAATGATAATGACGGGTATTAAAAGATGATGATGATGATTTATTGAGGACGTTATGATAATGATAATTACATTATATTGTTCTCTCTCTAGAGTGAAGATGATGATACAATCATTGTCTTATTATTAATTCTGTTTCCACTGACATTCGTTTACACCAAACCAAACCCACATAAAACTTTTTGGATCAGGCCATTTCTTCTTGGGCTCCTATTGGGCCAATTGTTTTTTTATGGTCTTGCAACGATTGGGCTCCTTTTTAAATATAAACGAGCTTTTACCTTGGACTCTAAGTTATAGTAATGTACTTTTAAAATCCATTATGTAATTTGTTGATGACGATAAGCATGACTATGATGATGAGGAGTCGGTAACAATGATGATGGTTCACGATAAGATGATGGGATTATGATGTTATTATACATAAAATAACGATTAAGATGATGGTAAATTGGTGACAAGGTGATTATGATGTTATGATGGTTATGTTATGTTAATGAAGATGATGTTGTGACTAGATTACAATAATGATGATCGAAATGATGTTGATGTTAATCGTGATGATCATGGACGATGGTAATGATGAATGGCGATTATGATCGATGATGATAACATCGAATTATGGTATAAAAATTATTATTATGATTATCATTATTATTACTATTATTATGATTAGAAATATCATTAGTATTATTATTAATATGCTTATTAAAAATATTATCATTAATAATATTATTATCATTATTAGAAAAAAAATTATCATTGTTATTAAAGGTAACATTATTATTAAAATTATCATTTTTATCAAAATTATTATTATTATTAAAATTATCATTTTTATTAAAATTATCATTTATTATTAAGGTTAGTATTATTAAAATTATCATTATTATTAAAAAATTTCATTACTGTTATTATTATTATTAGTAAGTATTATTATTATTATTATTATTATTATTATTATTATTATTATTATTATTATTATTATTATTATTATTATTAAGTATTATCATTATTATTAAAATTAACATTTTTATTAAAACTATAAGTATTTTTATTATTATTTTTATTATTTTTATCATTATTGTTATTATTATCACTGTTATTATTATTATTGCAAATAAATATTTATTTTATAAAAATACATTACAATAATAACAATATTACAAATCACAATATTTTTATCATTAAAATGATATTAATAAAGCTATATATAAAATATATCAATTAATATATATATATATAAACCTTAATATAGATTTTTATTATTAATATATTATAATGAATGATAAATATTATATTATTAAACTACTTTAGTAAGTATTCACTATATTAATATTAATAAATGTATTATGAAAATAAATATTAACTACTTAATATATATAGAATAAATATAAGTTATTAATATCACATATAATGTAATAATATAACAAGTATATTACAAATAATAATATATAAACTTGGTTAATTATTCTTATATATCTTAATATATAGGTTCGTGAATCCGAGGCAAACCCTGCATTGTTCAGTTCCGTCGTATGCATATTTTTACTATAAAATATCGTATCGTGAGTTTCATCTGCTCCCTTTTTAAATGCTTTTGCAATATATATTTTTGGGATCGAGAATACATGCGCTGCTTTTATAAATGTTTGACGAAATAGAGACAGGTACTTAAAAATATTTTACGATTTGATTACGAATACCGAATATCGTCCCTTTTAGCTTGGTAACCAGAGAATTAGTGAACCAGTCTACTAATTGACGCGAATCCTAAAGATAGATCTATTGGGCCTAACAAACCCCATCCAGATTATGGATGCTTTAGTACTTCGACTTTTATATCATACAGATAAGAGTCCCTGTATGATGGGGATATTCTAGATGCATTTTGTTAATGTCGGTTACCAGGTGTTTATTCGTATGAATGAATTTTGCAGTTGAGCATACCTGCACATTGTTATGAAAATGAAATCCTGTGGTCTATTAAAACTATTGAAATGATTGTTTATGATAAACCTATGAACTCACCAACCTTTTGGTTGACACTTTTAAACATGTTTATTCTTAGGTATGAAAGAAATCTTCCGCTGTGCATTTGCTCATTTTAAAGATATTACTTGGAGTCGTTCATGGCATATTTCAAAAGATGTTGCATTCAAATCATTCGAGTTCAAAAAGATTGTTATTAAGTCAATGACAGATTAGTCATTCATATTATGGGAATCATATATCATTTGTATCGAAAGGTTATATTTTGAAATGAGTTTGTCTTTTAAAAGATTGCAATGTTTGTAAAACGTATCATATAGAGGTCAGTATTTCGCAATTGAACCAGATGTTATTGTATTCGTCCAGGTGGATTTGGACGGGCTTCTACAATATCATCCTATTTATAGTTTACATTGGAACAAAAAAGAAAATATATAGCTGATTTATAGTGTGTTTTAATCTTTAATTATATTTAATCAACATCACCCTTTAAAAAAAGTATTACAAGTAATTAGTTTTACTGGTTGTATTGGTAACTAGTAAGCTTTTGTTGAAGTATATTTTTTGAATGCATATAACCAACAGTAAGAATATTTTGAGTATATAACCTATAACGAGACAATAGTAAAAAAATATATAGCTTATCTGCCCTAAAAAATATATACTCCAGGTGATTCTCACACACCACTTTTTAATCCATCTACACTTTTATGCTATAAATTTACAGTTATACCCCTGTATTAATCAAGGGAGTTAAACTTATATTATTATTCTTACTATAATTAAGGAAATAGTAGGTAATTAGGTGTATATAGATCAAAAAGTATGGTGTGACGGGAGCTCCCTGAATAAATAGATTTATAGATCCACTCAAGTTCCCCATTTCATCAAAACGATTTTCAAAACAATAATTACAGTAATATATACTCCTTCATTTCCAACTCATACACACTTTGATCAATCTATCTCCAGTTGTACAAATTAAAGCCCTAAATTCAAAACCCTAAAATCCAAAATCTCAACAAACTCAAACTCTGAATTAACCGTACCAGATAACATACCGATCGAGATTCAACTTGAAATCATAAAACATCTTCCGATTAAATCGTTGATTCGATGCACGTTGCTTCCAAACTATTCAATTCTGAAACAACCCGTCCAAATCCATATGGACGAATACAATAACATTTGGTCCCATTGCGAGGTATTGACCTCTATATGATACGTTTTGCAAACATTGCATTCGTTTTTAAAAGACAACTTTCATTACAACGATAGTTGACAAATATGCATACCATTTCATAATATATCCAAATTATAAATGACTTAATCTGTCATTTACTTTATAATAATCTTGTTGAACTCAACGACTCGAATGCAACGTCTTTTGAAATATGCTATGAATGACTCCAAGTAATATCTTTAAATTGGGCAAATGCACAGCAAAAGATTTCTTTCATACCTGGGAATAAACATGCTTAAAAGTGTCAACCAAAAGGTTGGTGAGTTCATTAGTTTATCATAAATAATCATTTCCAACATTTTAATAGACCACAAGCTTTCCATTTTCATTTTCATTTTCACAAACATCATACAGGCATTTCGCAATCTGCATAAAGATAAAATCATTCATATGGTGAACGCCTGGTAACCGAACTAACAAGATGCATATAGAATATCCCCCGCATACAGGCATTTCGCAATCTGCATGCTATATACCGGCCGTCGCAATCAGTATATATCAATCGAAGTACTAAAGTATTCGTAACCCGAATGGGACGTGTTAAGGTCTATAGATCTATCTTTAGGATTCGCGTCAATTAGGGGCCATTTCCCTAATTCTTAGACTACCAAGCTAACAAGGGGCGATATTCGGTATTCGTAATTCAACCATAGAATATAGTTTCATTTACTTGTGTCTATTTCGTAAAACAGTTTATAAAACAGCGCATGTATATTCTCAACCCAAAAATATATAAAAAGGGAATAATGAAACTCACGATACAATATTTTGTAGTAAAAATATTCATATGACTCAACTGAACAATTGTAGGGTTGACCTCAGATTCACGAACCTATATCAAGTATATATATTAAAACATATAATCGTAATCGAACAAGTTTATATATATTATTATTATTAATATACTTGTTATATCATATGTTATATAGATATAAATAAATTTAATATATTTAGTTTATATATTTTATATAACTAATATTTATTATTCATTATAACATATTAATAATAATAATAGTTTATATTAAGGTCTATATATGATAAAAATATATATTTATATATTAATTGATATCTTTTATTTATAGTTTAATTAATATCATTTTAATAATGAAAATATAGTTATATGTAATATTAATATTATTATTATGTATTTTATATAAAAATATCTATTTGTAATAGCACTGATAATGATAAAAATGATAATAATAATGTTAGTAATAATAATAATAGTAATGATAATGTTAATTTTACTAATGATAAAGATAATAACTTTACTAATAATGTTAAATTTTGGTAAAAATGATAGTTTTAATAAAAATGATAACTTTGATAATTTTAGTTATAATAATACTTTTAATAGAAATGATAATAATAATAATAATTCTAATAATAAATAAAATATAATTTACTTTAATAATATAATGATAATAATAATAATAACAGTGTTAATAATAATCAGATTTATCATAAACTTCGTGTTTAATTTCTAAACTTATAACTACAGTTTCTATATCTTTAATTCATAACAATATTCATAATTGTACTTGTATTCGTGTAATTATAACCATTTTCTAATATTCTACCATAACAAATTTTATTATTAATTTTTATAATATAATAGTTATTAACATGTTCATAATCATGTTTATTAATAATAATAATAATAATAATACTAATAATGTTAGTAATGATATTACTAATAATTTTTAAATGATAATATTAATATAAATTATAATAATGATATTAATAGTCATATTAATAATATTAACACAATAATAATAATAATACTTATATTATTATTAGTAATAATAATAATACTAAGTGATAATACTTAGTAATGATAATAATATTATTAATAACAATATTAATAATAATTATAATCACTATAATCATAATAATACTAATAAATGATAAATAATAATAATTATAATTATAATACTAATAATAATAACAATAATAATAATAATAATTTTGGTATTGAAAACTACCTTCCAAAGCTTTTCTAAAAAAATGCCCTGAACGGGGCTCGAACCCGCGACCTCTAGCTCAGCCGCAAACACACTTAACTACTCCACCATTTCTGTTTTTCTAATAATATACCAAACCCAATTATATTTAACATATATATTCTGTTTTTCCTTTCTTCTTCATCTTCTTCACAGGATCATTCGACCAGGGAACGATTCCAACACTAATCAATTAATTAAACTTATTTAGATTCTTTAATAAGCATAGAAATAATATTTGATAGCTAATTGAATAAAAAAAATGAAATTTTTTTTTAAAACAAGCTGTGCAATGTCGCGGCATTTTTTTTAAAAAAATATTGATTTTGATTTTGAGAACGTTATAGACCAAGATTACAACACGAATTAAGTTTCAAATCACTCCTAGAATCTTCCTCAATCATTAATTTAATTGGAAACTTCAACACGATTACGAATTTCACGATGAACACAAGGTTTTACTTTTTGAAACTTAACTTTGACTCGAAAATTAGAACTCGATATAACGAATTGAAACCCGAGATTTTGCAGAAAGATTGAGTAAAAGATTCCTAAAATTTCTGCATTATTACTTTTTAAAATTGATTTCGAATTCGAGCTATGTAACTTTGAGTTCAAGAACGGAGATAAAGATTTATTTTTTTTCTTATGTATTTTCTGTTTAAAATTTGATTTGCAGAGGAGGATTGAATGAATTGCTTTATTACTTATAATCCTTCAAGTTTGTTGTGTATTGATTAAATGAAAATGACTGGTAACAAGAATCAGACAAGAATGACAGAATTTTTCAACCGGGATTAAGAAAGAAAATAAAAAAATAAAAGTGGACAATGATTTCTAACTGATTTTGTTATTATCTGTGTTTGAATTCGATTTTTACAGACAGGAAACAAAATTCAAAACAGTTTGATAGTGATTTAAAACTGATTCCATTGATAATCTCAGAGTATAACATTTAATTATAAATGGACAAATTATGTATATTCAATCTACTCTCTTTATCAGTTTTAAATAACAAGTTTAAGTTATTTTAAGTTATCTTAAATCACATAATAGTTCATTAATATATTTAATTTATTATATATAAATATTTACATATATAATCATTTATATATACATTTCTGTTTACAATTTAAAGGTTCATGAATCATCGTAAATAGTCACAGGGTAAATGAATATATTAAAATAGTTCAAAAATTTTGAGACCCAACATTACAGATTTTGCTTATCGTGTCGAAATCATATAAAGATTAAGTTTAAATTTGGTCAGAAATTTTCGGGTCGTCACAAATCCAGTCATCAAAAGCTCGTCGTTCATCACTAAACACAGCGTCCGCTGCAATCAGCTGCATTATCTACTTATGTATGATGAATTTCAACAAAATTACTTTGCAATTATTGATAAGAGTTGTAATCCATGAATCCAATAATTTGCTTGAAATCCAACGGACCAATCATAACGTGACATGTGGCGCGACAATCACATATGATTGAAAACAAAATTAAAAAAAATATATTTTTTTAAAATTTTTTTTTTTAATTTAACATTTCAAATCCAATCATATGTGATTGTAAAACCCAATCACATGTGATTGTAAAACCCAATCATATGTGATTGTAAAACACAATCACATGTGATTTTGCATGTCAAATCCAATCACATGTGATTGAAAAAAAATTCAAATTTAAAAAAAAAAATTCAACCGAAAACAGACTTTAATTCGATAATTTGATCAAGTTTGTTAGCGTTTCATGATCATATCTTCAAAATTTCAGACTTTAATTCGGTGATGATCAAGTTTGATTAAAAACTTGGTGTTTAAAGGTTTTAGCACAAATTTACTGAAATTCGTCATTTTACTAAAAAAAAAATTCAATCACATGTAATTAGATTTGACATGCAGAATCAAATGTGATTGAGTTTTACAATCACATGTAATTGGCATGCAGAATCACATGTGATTTACTACATGTCAAATCAAATCACATGTGATTAAAAAAAATTTCGAAAAAAAAAATTTCTAAAAAAAATTAAATTTTTTTTTTAAATATATTTTTTTTCAATCACATGTGATTATCGCACCATGTGTCGCACTCTGATTGGACCCTTGGATCTCAACTTAAAAGTTGGTTTCATTTGAATATTCCTCTTATTGATAATGATAATTTCCCCCAAATTAAGTTACCTATTACTGTTCCTGACACTTTTAACGGAATTGATGTTTTTCTATTGTTCGTAGTTGGTTCCTCTCACAGAATATTATGTTTATCTGAAAGTCATATACTGGATGATAAATGTTTTATATGGAATCCTTTAATCCAAAGATGCATTGTTATACTAATTCCTAATGTGAAACGTTGTGTTGTTGGTTTCGAAGTTTGTCCTGACAGTTGTGACATTAATCTTGTTAAAATTAGGCAATATGTTGATAGTGAAATGCCCCGTTCATATTGATTATAATCGTTTCATATTAATTGGTTTCATTGCGAGGTTTTGACCTCTATATGAGACGTTTTTCAAAGCTTGCATTCGTTTTAAAATCAAACCATAATCTTTATTTTATCGACAAAGGTTTAAAAGATATAACCTAGATTATCAATAAAAGATAAACTAAAATACAACATTTTCACACTAATCATCACATAATGGTTTACAAACTATATTACAAATCATGAATCCCGAATGCAAGTTTTAATATTATACAAGCATGCTGACTTTAAAATCTTGACCAAGATAGCATGCAAACAGCAGAAGCTCTTAATAATCACCTGAGAATAATACATGCTTAAAAATGTCAACAAAAATGTTGGTGAGTCATAGGTTTAACCTATATAATAAATCTTAATAATAGACCACAAGATTTCTTTTTCATAACAACATACAGGAACACTCATCTGTATAAAAATCATTCATATGACGAACACCTGGTAACTGACATTAACAAAATGCATCTAGAATATCCCCAAACATACAGGAACATTCATCTGTATAATAATAATCGAAGTACTAAAGCATTCATAACCTGGATGAGGTTGTTAGGCCCAATAGATCTATCTTCAGGATTCGCGTTAATTAGTGGTCAGTTCATTAATTCTTAGGTTACCAAGCAAAATGGGTGATATCTGTTGTAATAATTCATTCATAGAATGTAATTTCAAGTACTTGTGTTTATTTTGTAAAACATTTACAACACTGCATGTATTCTCATCCCAAAATATTAGATAGTAAAAATGAGACTATAACTCACTTGAACAGATTTTCAAATCGTTGCAAATCAGACTTGGCCTCGAATCGATTCACGAACCTATAATAAATATATATATATATATATATATATATATATATATATATATATATATCAAAATGTAATTCAATTATACTCTTATCATATTTTCAATTACGTGTAGTAGTCCATCGTTAGTAGTCCAACGTTAGCAGTCCAATAGTCCAATAGTCTAATATATAATCTTAGAATTTAATCAAGACGTATTGTATACGTATTGTTATAGACTCAATCATGACCCATGGTGTAACGACCCGGATTTTTCTATGAATATTATATGAGATTAATATTTACATGATTAAATGTTTCCAACATGTTAAGCATTCAGACTTGTTAAGACTTGAATATCTGAAACGAATTTTACATAAACATTTGACCACCCAGTTTGTCTGACGATTCACGAACGTTAAAACTTATAAAAACGACATGATGATATATATTTGGACATATATATATATATATATATATATATATATATATATATATATATATATATATATATATATATATATATATATATATATATATATATATATTTAACATGATAGAATGATAAGTAAATATCTCATTAAGTATATTAACAATGGGTTAGATACATAAAATGAGACTACTAAATTAAGGATTTCGAAACGATATATATATTTAACGATTATTGACGTAATAACGTCTTAATTAAAATAAATACATATGTATCGTATTAAGATATATTAATACACTATGTTTAACATAATAAAATGATAATTAAGTATATCATTAAGTGTATTAACAATGAACTATATACATAAAATGAGACTACTAACTTAAGGGTTTCGAAACAATATATTCATGTAACGATTAACGACGAAATAACGACTTAATTAAAATGTATATATGTATTGTATTAAGATGTATTAATACACATTTGAAAGACTAAAAGACATATATCAAAATACTTATACTTAACAAAGATAGTTATAATCGTATTCCCATTCGTTTTTACCTAGAATTTTACTCGTATTCATACGGTATTTTCACCTGTATAATATCCAGCTTCTAGATGTACATACTATTGGTATATACACTCAAATGATCAGCCCTTAGCAGCCTTTGATGAGTCAACAAACATGTGGAAACCATCATTTAACATCTGGCATCAAATAATTAGCAAATTTACAAACTAATGGAGCCTATATGACAAGGCTAACTTCACGTGAATCTTCACACTCATAAACACATTCTCATTTCAATTTTCTTGCATCAAATTAATCTCTCTCAAGTTCTATCTTTAAATTTTTAAGTGTTCTTCATCATCTTCATCAAAATCTAGCTCAATATAGCTCAAAAATCCTACCCTAGATCATCATACAAAACAATCACTCAAGAACACTTCGAAAACCCTTTCAAGTTTGCTAGATTACTTTCAATCTTGCAAATCCATTTCAAGTTATCATCCAACATCAAGAAATATTTATTTATATCAGTAGGTGTTCATTCTAAATCAAGGTAATAATTATATTTAAGCTTTGATTAAATTCTATAAATATAACTATCTTAAATCAAGTAGTAATCTTACTTGAACTTGTTTTCATTCCATGATTCTACTTCAAGAACTTTCAAGCCATCAAAGATCCTTTGAAGCTCAAGATTAATTCTTGTCATTTTTAATAGGTTTACCTACTATACTTGAGGTAGTAACTATGTTCATAACCTCGTTCTATTCATACTTATATAACTATCTTATTCGAAGAATATAACTTGTAATCACTAGAACATAGTTTAGTAAATTCTAAACTTGTTCGCAAATAAACTTAATCCTTCTAACTTGACTTTTAAAAAAAAACTTCACACATGTACTATATCTATATGATATGCTAACATAAGGATTTAAAACTTGTAAACACGAAGAACACCGTAAAACTGAGCATACGCCGTCGTAATAAAACCGGGGGCTGTTTTGGGTTGTATAATTAGAAACTATCTTAAACTTTGTTTTATGGGAAAATTATATTTCATATGAACATGATAATATATCTAAAAATGGTTGTAAAACTCAAAGTAGAAGTATGTTTTTCAAAATAGTCATCAAGGTGTCGTTCTTTCGACAGATATGACTACCTCTTTCAAAATGGACTTGTAACCTGTAGCTCCGACTATAAACCACCACTTTTTCTGTTTAGTTTTATAAAATTGAGTTCATTACAAAACCATAGCAATTTGATTCACTCAAAACCGATTTGTAACGAAGAAATTATGGGCAAAACAATATTGGTTAGAAATAGCCTAAAATGGCTACGGGATTATTTTGATAAAATCTATACTAACCATATCCTAGCTAACTTTTCCTATATTATACATGTATTTAAACATGTCATGACTATTTTCCTTGTATTGTACTAGTCTTGGTTAAGTTCGAGACAATATAATATAATCTTGATTGATTAAGACAACAGTTATACAATACGTTGGATAAATCGTAAGACACATGTACACAATACGTCTGGGTTAATTATAAGAAAATACGTGTTCAATGGGGTCATGATTGAGTCTTGTAAAATACATATACAATACATCTTGATTAAATTCTAAGATTATATATTGGACTATTGAACTATATTTGGACTACTAACGTTGGACTACTAACATTGGACTACTAACATTGGAGTGCTAACTTGACAACTTAAATCATCACACATAATTGAAAATATGATATAAATATAATGGTATTACATTTTGATATATATATATATATATATATATATATATATATATATATATATATATATATATATATATATATATATATATATATATATATTTGTTATAGGTTCGTGAATCGATTCGTGTGACGACCCGGATTTTTTTTGACTACTTGATTATACTATCTACATGATTTAATAATTCCGATTTGATAAGCAATGAATTTTAATAAGTCTTGAACCTCCGGAAAGAGTTTTATATAAGCATTTGACTACCCTTTTATTCCTACGATTCACGAACGTCATAATTTGTATTATATATATATATATATATATATATATATATATATATATATATATATATATATATAACTTGAAAATATGATAATTAAATATCTCCTTAAGTATATTAACAAGGTATTATATATACATTTTCATACTATTAATTTAAAGAGTTTTCGGACAATATATATGTTACTTTTTAAACGACGTAATTAACTTATGTTAAAATGTATTTACATACAATGTATTATGAGTATAAATACATCCTTAAAAGTATTGAATACACTTAATAATATAGAAATATAGATAAGGGATAGCTATATTCGTATTTCCGTTCATTTTTCTCAAGAATTCTACTCGTATTTATACGGTATTTATACAGTATTTATACGCGTATTATATGTAGCTTCTAGAAGTATTTACTATTGGTATATACCAATAGAAATCAACAATTACGTATTTATACGGTATTTATACGCGTATTATACGCAGCTTCTAGAAGTATTTACTATTGGTATATACGAATAGTAATCTACAATTATTGATGTATTATGTCATGCATGACCTAATGGTTTTTAACTTTTTTTTAGATATTTTTCACTAAAAACTAAATTTATGAGCCTATAAATAAGCACCATTTCTAACTCATTTTTACACATTCATTTTCCAAATTTTACTTACAATTTTCACACACACTTGCAAAAACTCTCTCATTTTTTATTCTACTACTTCTTTCCAGCAACTTTACATTCTAAACTTGAGGTAAAAACTCTACTTCAACTCTTGTTCAATACATATGTTTATAGCTATCTATATAAAAGTTTATAAACTAGAACATAGTTTAGTTGATTCTAAACTTGTTTGAAAAACAAATCAAATCTTTCTAGATTAACTCTAATAACACTTATTTATATGTATTATTATGTTATATTAAGTTAATATAAGAACTTATAACGTGTACATATGAAGAACACCTTGAAACTTAACATATATCGTTTAATCTCCATTCGGTAAAAAGCGGGCTGTTTTTGGTTGGGAATTAAAAACCTATCTTAGACTTTGAGTTCGAGGCTAAGACTTTGGAAATATGTTAATATATGTAAATAAGACTTCCAGTAATTTTTTCATGGTCTTAGACAAGGTGGAAGTATTTTATCAAAAATCATATATCGGGTGGATGCCGGGATTCTTCCAAATCTGACCACCGGCACAAAAAGAGGGTAAAACTCTTAAAATAACTACTTGGGCTGAACTTTTCGAATTGGTTTTGAAAAATTAACTTCTTAATGAATCCATATCAATTTAGTTCACTTTAAACGGAGTTGTAATGAATATTTGGCGAGCAAAACAAAATCTGCAAAAATTAACATTGTATGGACGAAATTCATCTTATAAAAACTATATTAACCATATCCTTGCTAACTTTTCCTATATACTATATATATTTGGACATGTTATAATTAGTATAAAAAAATATTATAATCTTGGTTAATTCCGAGATTGTATATATATAATAATCTTGGTACGTTCCATGACAATACGTATACAATACGTTCGGATAAATCGAAAGACACCATGTACACAATACGTCTGGGTTAATTCTAAGATAATACGCGTACCATGGGTCATGACTGAGTCTATAACAATACGTATACAATACGCCGTGGGATAATTCTAAGATTATATATACATACCAATTATTGGACTGTTGGACTATTGGACTATTGGACTATTGGATTATATTTGGACTACTAACAAAGGACAGCTAACAAAGGACTACTAACATGAAAATGTTAAAAATTAATATATAAGTATTCTATGAACTTGCTTTATTTTATTCATATGTCGTATTATTATCTGAATCATTATTATTGTTATAGGTTCGTGAATCCAAGGACGACGTCCATATTTTTAATAAGTTGAAAACTTATTATTAATATATTTTTACTACCGTGAGTATATAGTCCCATTTTTAAACTCTAAAAATATTTTGGGATGAGAACAACTGCATTTTATGTTTTACGCTATGGACACAAGTACTTAAAATATATTCTACGTTGAGTTGTACCACCTTGCATATCTTCCCTAATAGCTTGGTAACTAATATTTACATGTTGTAAGAACATGTAAGCGCGAATCCTATTAATAGATCTATCGGGTTTGACAACCCCAACCGGGCTAGTCGCTCTAGTATCGTAAACGATTGCATAGTACTTCATTTTTTCTACACTTGGTACAGTGTAGGGAGATTTCATAATAAAGGGAATATGCCACATTATTTGTTAAGTATGGTTACCGAAGCGCTCAACAACTTATAGAATATCTTTATTGAAATAACTATGAAATCTTGTGGTCTATATTTATATCGATGATAGCTTTAAACCTATATATCTCACCAACCTTTGTGTTGACTGTTTAAGCATGTTTATTCTCAGGTCCTTAAGAAAGTCTTTCGCTGTTGCATTATCTGAGCAAGCTGTGCATGGAGTCTCATGCTTTTGTTTAAATGAAGTGTTGCATTCAATAAAACCTATGTCATGTAATATATTCGACTTTTATGTCACGTGTGTAGTATTTATGTAATATGGGGATTATTCCTTTAATAATCGCTCACTTGTTTAAAACATGCATTATGTATAATAATGGTGTGCTTTTTATGAAAAGAATGCAATATTTTCTAAAAACGTATCATATAGAGGTCAAATACCTCGCTATGGGACCAATGAATAACGTACTACGTTTATAGTAATATGGACGGGTCGTTTCAGTTGGTATCAGAGCGTTGGTCTTAGCGAACTAGGTCTTGCATTAGTGTGTCTAACTGATAGTTGTTAAGGTGCATTAGTGAGTCTGGACTTCGACCGTGTCTGCATGTCAAGAGTTTTGCTTATCATTTCTTGTCGAAAATTACCTGCTTATCATTCTTTATTCTAGACACGTCTTAGTGCAATTATTGCATAGATAGGGTATAGACAAACTCATATCTTAGCGTATTTATTACTATAAACTTTGCCTGACAGCTTCCGAAAGTTCCTCCGTAATCTATGGGATCTTCTGTACTACATATAGGTATTCTATGTAATTAGAATATCATCCGATATTCGATAATCATTTCATATGGAAAATCCTTTATCTAACCGTGTAAGATGAATTCCGCTACTAGTTCGAGTTCCTCGGATTATGACAGCTATTCCGATATGGATTTCTACCTGAGCTCCGAAAGCAGTGTAACCGGAATGGATCAACCAATTAGCCATCATCAATTCTGGATGAATTGGGGATGGGTTCGTAGCCGACTCAATCAATGGAGACAAGAAGAAGGCGATCCTCTCCATCAACCAAATTGCACTCTTGGCGAAGAACCTGGAGCACCTACCGGCGAACCAGTTCGAAACATCATTTTCACCCTCATTGCCAGAATAGCTCGCAACGATTACGTAATATCTACTATTCTAAACCTTATTCATCCACTCATTCCAACCGCCAATCATCCCGGAGTAATAGAAGAAGTCAACGAGCTTCGCGCTCGAGTAGTGACTTTGGAGAGTATGATGCACAACTTTCAGGCATCACAGGCATCACCAGCATCAGTACAAACAGCACCTGTACCACCAACAACAACATCCGCATCACCAGCCTCAACATCATAATCTGTACCTCGAGCATAATCTTCTTCCAAACCTCTCTTATTTTTGTTCTATATATCGTTCTACATTAACATCATACGCCTCGTAGATACCAAGGAAAACCAACAGCGATAAAGGATGAAGTATTGATTCATATCTTCATTGGAGAAATGTTCTGCGACGATTATGTAATCTCTAAAGTCTCGGAGATTATTTATTCTAGTTCTAGCCGTATATCAGTTAAATGGATGGATAATAATGATAGAGGGTGGAGTAGAAACCCTGACAAAGAATGATGCATGTCTTACAAGCTAGACTTGTTATACAAGCACCACTAGAAGAACCGCCAACATCAACAGCAGTATCACCAACACCAGCAACACCTGCAGCACCACAATATCCACAAGCTCCATAACCACCGATAATATCAACACCTCAATCACCAATATGTATATTGTATTATCGAGTTATGAAAAATTAACTCATTCTTTTCAAGGAATTTATATGTATATTTTATATATATAAATTTTGAAACCATAATTTATCTTTTCGTACTAAGCTATTACGTATGAATTTTTAAAGGGTAGATACTACTCGGTTAATTCATATTGCTAATATGCTACGATGTACATCCTTCGTTAACAACTTAACAATCATTAACTATAATCTCTGCATCAACTCAATGAATTCTATCCCCTAATAAACCAAGTGTAATATTCAAATATAGGTTTGATTTTACACTTTCATTTCCAATGTACCTGAAACCTTCTTGAAAATATCATTCGTTTCTTGTGAAGTTCACAAAAATTCCACGAGCACCAACATCTTTCACCGAGGAATGTCAATAAGATTATATAACGAAGTATTGATTACTTTAGCAAAATACTCTACGAAGATTATCTAAAGTTTTAGAGATTATTCATTTTTAGTTCCAGCCAATAATCAAATGAGTTTAATATGAACTCATTAAATCTGTATTACATCTCAAGAAAATATACATACATATATTTTCATAAAGACTGTAATAAAAATTCTCTTGTACAAAATATTATTTGTGAAAATTTTTTTAACGGGTAGGTAATACCCGAGAAATATTTAAGTTCACAATTAATATGTTACACTGTATACTCTTCAATTATTCGATAATCATTATCTATACTCACTACTTCCACAATGATATATATTCTTCCATAGAAATTAGAACAACCATTCCCATCCAAATTCAATTACATATTCTGATTTTGACAGATCAGAATTCAAGTCAAGATATAACAGATAACATCACTCTTAGATCCTTACATCTTTTAAAACCATACTTTGAATTCAAAACTGTAATAGAACATCACTCTTATTCATAAAACCCATAAATATATTCATTTCATTCAAAATCCTAAATGATTTCATCTTGAACATCATGTGTATATTGACGATTACAACCTGCGTTCAAACCCTTCATGAGTCTTGAAAACACTTCAACTGATGAAAAATAAAGAGGATGAACCAACCACACGTTACCCACAAAAAAGATTTACACATATATTCATACACCTGGAAAACTCTCGTAACTAAATAACAGCCTAACACGTATCTGTGCTAGATCTTTTGACATTGTTATTACCAAAAATAACCTTACAATCCTTTTTCATAGTATTCAGTTTTATCACACTTCCAACAAGTCAACTTCGACTTCTCGTTCAGATTAGCCCTATTATAATCTTGATATATACGTTTGCCTTTTTGCTTTTGTTACCAGGGAACCTTTTATATTCCACCATTTTAACAATAAACGTATCAGCAGCTTCATTACTCTTTGGCGTAATTCTCTCCAAAAAATCACTATCATTATTGAAATCCTATCATGTACTCATCAACGTCTTGTAACGATAATTGTCATACGATATATAGGGAAGCATCAATCATTATTTCAAAATTCACAACGTTTCTATATCAACAGTTATATATATACATATTACGTCTATCTCCTGAACTTATATACTTCAATTTTGAATTTCTGAAAAACACCCCAGTCCATGAATCAATTCTAGGAGTTTTGAAAAGCTGATGAAGCAGAAAAAACTGTAAACGACCTTAACAATCAAAAGTTTGACAATAAAGAATAGTGTGTCGAGAAAGGCTCAGAAAAAGAGAAAAATTTTGTACTTAAAAACGGATTGAGCAAACCATGAATGAGACTGTGGACATATCACAAGAAATAAACCTGTAATCCAGATGTTCTAGTATCTGATGAAATCTTCCACGAATACCTTGCTCCTTACTTATTTTAAATCCTTGCAGAAAATTTCAAAATATCATCATATCTTCATTATAAATATCTTTGATATTTCTGAAGATATCATCATAACTATTCTTGTCTGAAATCACTTATCTCTTCGTGCTATGTGTGTTACATCATAAACGAAACTGTTTTAGTTTCTAAATTTCTATATGCTACGAGTTTAAATTATGAAGGTTTTTGAGGTAGTGTTGGGAATTGAAGCATGAGTTAGTATAATATAATGACGCCTGATCAACGTGGTTATATTACAGTAAGTCATGTTGAGTTTCTAATGGAACGTGATGATTCACAGATTATACCGTCATCATGTGCCATGTTACACAATTGTTTCATTCTATTTAACCTCTAAACATATCAAGAACATATTTTCTTGATAGTTTTATCTTTTTCGTGATACCGGTGATTTACCAAATTTAAATCGTGCTATTATAATTCCCTTCTGCTTAAAACATTAGTTATGTTCATTCGAAATTTTGTACCTACAAAATCAAGACATCTTGATCGCTTTACTTAAAGTCGAGAAGAGAAAACAAAAGGATGGAGCTTAGAAAAATAAGGGAAAATACAAAGCCCGATAACAACACAGAAATTACAAACTGTGTATATCAATGCGTATAGCAATATAAAGACACGAGAGGATGATAAATACAACAATCCCTAGAGCATAGTAGAAGTAAACAGATTCCTCCGGTGGGAGCTGGAAAAGAAGGATAATGGTGGCGAACGTCAATATTAGGTCAAGAACCAGAACTGGATTGAGCATTTTCATAATCTTTTGGGAAGAGGTCAATTTATAGTGGATATATCAGACAGAGCAATCGAGGCAGATCACCGCATTTAATTAAAGAGGATAGGAATTTTCTTAATTACCGAAAAATCAAATCTGAGATAGATTACGAAGATTTTCTTTACATTCCTTGAAATCCGGAAATCAACTGTGACTACGTCAAAAGTTAAAACGAATCTTTATTTTCCTAAATTCCATCTTTTATGATAGCTTCACTCATACTCTTCACGTAATCGAATTGATCTATCCATATTTCTCAATGGTGAAATACTCTATATTTATTGAACTCATGCTATTCATAAACAAAACTCGACTCATTCAAGGTATTCAAAATACTCCATTAATCTATTTCCTTGATAATGATTATATGAACAAATCGAATTCATGATATGAATTCAAGTTACATCATATTTCTTGATACAAGAATATTCTTGTTTTCATTATCAAACTTTCCTTAGCCAAATTTCGGGACGAAATTTCTTTAACGGGTAGGTACTGTGACGACCCGGAATTTTTTGACTACTTGATTATACTATCTACATGATTTAATAATTCCGACTTGATAAGAAATGAATTTTAATAAGTCTTGAACCTCCGGAAAGAGTTTTATATAAGCATTTGACTACCCTTTTATTCCTACGATTCACGAACGTCATAATTTGTATTATATATATATATATATATATATATATATATATATATATATATAACTTGAAAATATGATAATTAAATATCTCATTAAGTATATTAACAAGGTATTATATATACATTTTCATACTATTAATTTAAAGAGTTTTCAGACAATATATATGTTACTTTTTAAACGACGTAATTAACTTATGTTAAAATGTATTTACATACAATGTATTATGAGTATAAATACATCCTTAAAAGTATTGAATACACTTAATAATATAAAAATACAGATAAGGGATAGCTATATTCGTATTTCCGTTCATTTTTCTCAAGAATTCTACTCGTATTTATACGGTATTTATACAGTATTTATACGGTATTTATACAATATTTATACGCGTATTATCCGTAGCTTCTAGAAGTATTTACTATTGGTATATACCAATAGAAATCTACAATTACATATTTTTACGGTATTTATATGCATATTATACGCAGCTTCTAGAAGTATTTACTATTGGTATATACGAATAGTAATCTACAATTATTGATGTATTATGTCATGCATGACCTAATGGTTTTTAACTTATCTTAGATATTTTTCACTAAAAACCAAATATATGAGCCTATAAATAAGCACCATTTCTAACTCATTTTTACACATTCATTTTCCAAATTTTACTTACAATTTTCACACACACTTGCAAGAACTCTCTCATTTTTTATTCTACTACTTTTTTCCAACAACTTTACATTCTAAACTTGAGGTAAAAACTCTACTTCAACTCTTGTTCAATACATATGTTTATAGCTATCTATATAAAAGTTTATAAACTAGAACATAGTTTAGTTGATTCTAAACTTGTTTGAAAAACAAATTTAATCTTTCTAGATTAACTCTAATAACACTTATTTATATGTATTATGATGTTATATAAAGTTAATATAAGAACTTATAACTTGTACATATGAAGAACACCTTGAAACTTAACATATATCGTTTAATCTCCATTCGGTAAAAAGCGGGCTGTTTTGGGTTGGGAATTAAAAACCTATCTTAGACTTTGAGTTCGAGGCTAAGACTTTGGAAATATGTTAATATATGTAAATAAGACTTCGATTAATTTTTTCATGATTTTAGACAAGGTGGAAGTATTTTATCAAAAATCATATATCGGGTGGATGCCGGGATTCTTCCAAATCTGACCACCGGCACAAAAAGAGGGTAAAACTCTAAAAATTACTACTTGGGCTGAACATTTCGAATTGGTTTTGAAAAATTAACTTCTTAATGAATCCATATCAATTTGGTTCACTTTAAACGGAGTTGTAATGAATATTTGGCGAGCAAAACAAAATCTGCTAAAATTAACATTGTATGGACGAAATTCATCTTATAAAAACTATATTAACCATATCCTTGCTACTTTTCCTAGTTATCATTAGTATAAAAAATTATTATAATCTTGGTTAATTCCGAGATTGTATATATATAATAATCTTGGTACGTTCCATGACAATACGTATACAATACGTTCGGATAAATCGAAAGACACCATGTACACAATACGTCTGGGTTAATTCTAAGACAATACGCGTACCATGGGTCATGATTGAGTCTATAACAATACGTATACAATACGCCGTGGGGTAATTCTAAGATTATATATACATACCAATTATTGGACTGTTGGACTATTGGACTATTGGACTATTGGACTATTGGATTATATTTGGACTACTAACAAAGGACTACTAACAAAGGACAACTAACAAAGGACTACTAACATGAAAATGTTAAAAATTAATATATAAGTATTCTATGAACTTGCTTTATTTTATTCATATGTCGTATTATTATCTGAATCATTATTATTGTTATAGGTTCGTGAATCCAAGGACGACGGCCATATTTTTAATAAGTTGAAAACTTATTATTAATATACTTTTACTACCGTGAGTAAATAGTCCCATTTTTAAACTCTAAAAATATTTTGGGATGAGAATACATGCATTTTATGTTTTACGCTATGGACACAAGTACTTAAAATATATTCTATGTTGAGTTGTACCACCTTACATATCTTCCCTAATAGCTTGGTAACTAATATTTACATGTTGTAAGAACATTAAGCGCGAATCCTAATGATAGATCTATCGGGTTTGACAACCCCAACCGGGCTAGTCGCTCTAGTATCGTAAACGGTTGCATAGTACTTCGTTTTTTCTACACTTGGTACAGTGTAGGGAGATTTCATAATAAAGGGAATATGCCACATTATTTGTTAAGTATGGTTACAGAAGCGCTCAACAACTTATAGAATATCTTTATTGAAATAACTATGAAATCTTGTGGTCTATATTTATATCGATGATAGCTTTAAACCTATATATCTCACCAACATTTGTGTTGACTGTTTAAGCATGTTTATTCTCAGGTCCTTAAGAAAGTCTTCCGCTGTTGCATTATCTGAGCAAGCTGTGCATGGAGTCTCATGCTTTTGTTTAAATGAAGTGTTGCATTCAATAAAACCTATGTCATGTAATATATTCGACTTTTATGTCACGTGTGTAGTATTTATGTAATATGGGGATTATTCCTTAAATAATCGCTCACTTGTTTAAAACATGCATTATGTATAATAATGGTGTGCTTTTTATGAAAAGAATGCAATATTTTCTAAAAACGTATCATATAGAGGTCAAATACCTCGCTATGGGACTAATGAATAACGTACTATGTTTATATTAATATGGATGGGTCGTTTCAATTCGAGACCACGTCTGATTTTCAACGAATTGAAAATCTATTCAAGTGACTTATAGTCCCATTTTTTTACTATCTAATATTTTTGGGATGAGAATACATGCAGCTTTGTAAATGTTTTACAAAATAGACACAAGTACTTGAAACTACATTCTATGGTTGGATTACGAATAGCAAATATCACCCCTTTTGCTTGGTAACCTAAGAATTAGTGAACCAGTCCACTAATTGACGCGAATCCTAAAGATAGACCTATGGGTACTAAAACGCCCCAGTCAGTGATATGAACTGCTTTGGTACTTCGATTATTATATTATACAGATGAGAGTTCCTGTATGATAGGGGATATTCTATATGCATTTTGTTAATGTCGGTTACCAGGTGTTCACCATATGAATCGATTTTGCAGTGAGCATACCTGCGCATTGTTTACGTAAATGAAATCTTGTGGTATATTATTACGAATTATTATATAGGTTAAACCTATGACTCACCAACATTTTTGTTGACGTTTTAAGCATGTTTATTCTCAGGTGATTATTAAAGACTTCCGCCGTTGCATGCTATTTAAAGACGGGATTTGGAGTCAGCATGCTTGTATGATAATGTTTAAAAATTGTATTCGGATGTCTATGATTGTAATATATTGTTATGGTTGTGTAAAAACTTGGTATTTTTAGATTATTGCTGATTGATAATCTAGGTTATGTCTTTTAAACCTTTGACGATAAAATAAAGATTATGGTTTGTTTTTAAAAAGAATGCAGGCTTTGAAAAACGTCTCATATAGAGGTCAAAACCTCTCAATGAAACCAATTAATATGAAACGTTTATAATCGATATGAACGGAGCATTTCAGTTTTGTATCAGAGCGTTGGTCTTAGAGAACCAGAAATTTGCATTAGTGTGTATAACTGAGTTTGTTAGGATGCATTAGTGAGTCTGGACTTCGACCGTGTCTGTTTTAAAAACGACTGCTTAACACTTTTGTTGGAAACTATATATTCTTAACTTGTAAATATTATGTGAATATTAATCTCTTAACGTGCTTGATATTATGTGTTAGATGACTTCATCCGATCATGTTAGGCTATCAAGCGGCTCCGATTACAATAGTCACTCAAGCTACTCAGATATTGAGTCAAAATCTTAAACCAATGTACCAAAGGTAAAGTTGGTCGATGGTGTCTCCGCTGAGGAAGAAAAATACTGGGAAGATTCCCAATTTCTTGAGGAACCGGAAGAGAATCCTGATGAGGATTCCGATGAAGTAGTAGAAATTACACCGGCACAATATAATAAAGGAAAGAAAAATAGTAAGGGGAAATCTTCATCAGTAAAAATAGAGAAACCTGATCCCAAACCCGATGGACCTTTAGTTATCAGGAATACCCATGACCGTTCTTACCGTAAACACCCGTATCACTTAAACTTTGATTATCACCCGGGAACATCTATAAGACTAGGTCCTTCTAAAAAGGGTGTGAAAAGGACTACTCGTATTAGGAGTGGTATGGGTATTGGAAAACAATTAGCGAAACGAACTAAGTCTGAGGAAGATGAAGTAACTGAGTCCGATTAAAAAGTTAGTAGTTATTACTTTTATCATGCCTTGTAATATATGTATTATAGCATGCTTGTGTTTCTATGCTATATCTGAAAATTGCTTGTTATGACTTGTTATTTACCATCATCTTCTTCTATAGATCTAAGTATAATTTTCGTCTCTTTTACAGTTTAACACGAATTTCAAAAATGGATGTTAGGGATAGACAACAGAATATTTTAGAAGATCTACCACCGGAAATGATTGTTGAAATCTTGTCTAGAGTTGGTCAAGATTCATCGGCCCAATTATTTATAGCAAAGTCGGTTTACAAAGCATTTGAAAGGCATTCCGAGCATGCCTTGGTTTATAAAAGGCTTTCATTTGATAGGTGGTCTATCTCACCTTGGGGAGACCCTAAGTTGGCCCATATTTTCTTTATGGCTATGTATTCTGGAAACCCTAATGCAATTTTCCGCTACGGGTTGAGGGCTTATTTTGATTCCATGTACCCCGATATAGGACTTCATTCATTAGAAAAAACAGCAAATATGTAACTTAAAGAAGCATGCTATGTTTATGGTCTAGTCATGTTTGCCTCACATCAAACAGAGAAAAAGAACCTCGGATTACAATTTCTCAATCGAGCATTTCCACTGGTAAAGGATTTAGTGGTCGAGCTGAGAAATATGGTTTTTGACTTGTTACGACGTTGTTGGGTATTATGTAACCCCTATCCTTTTGACAACATCGCAACATGCTGTACTATCAGGGGCCACAACGATTATTTTTTACTTGACCAGGGATAGGAAATAATATTGGTTAAACCAGAATGCATGTCTTGTTTTTTGGTCCTATGAGTTGAGTGTGTTACTGATCGATTTGAGTTTAACTAGTTTTGTTTCAGCAGCTACCATACTTCACGCCGTGTATAATAGTTATCATGTGCTATGTAAAATAGTGGTATTATATGATTGTAAGATATTGTATCAAAAGTTTAAGCGTGATGTATTAATGTATTTAGTTTTTCATGATAGAATGGTAGTAGTTAATTTGTGTGTTAGATATTAAGTATGAACTTTAACAGGTAGGTATTACCCGAATTATAAAATGCTAATATGAAGAAAAGGCTTTTATAATAATAAGTTCATATTATGCTACAAAATATTAATGACCACTCCTAATATTCTATATGATTAACTTAACTCTTTTGGCTATCTTTAAAGGAAATGGCACCGACTAGCAGTGGAGTTAACTCCACAAGAAATCGCGTAGGATGCTCCTACAAGGCTTTCACAGCCTGTAAACCCCTTAAGTTCGATGGAACCAAAGGACTAGTCGGACTGAAACGGTGGACCGAGAAGGTCGAATCTGTATTTGCTATAAGCAAATGTACTGAATAGGATAGGTTGAAGTACGCAACACATACTTTCACAGGTACTGCGTTAACATGGTGGAACACCTATCTCGAGCAGGTGGGATAAGATACTGCTTACGCACTACCGTGGTCAGCATTCAAACACATGTTGAATGAGCAGTACCATCCCAGGAATGAGGTCAATAAGCTCAAGACATAACCTAGAGAACTATGAACGCAAGGAAACGATATCACCACATATGAGCGACGATTCACAGAGTTGTCTCTAATGTGTCCTGGTATGTTTGAGGACGAACAAGAACAGATTGACGCATTGGTGAAGGGGCTTCCAGTGAGAATTCAGGAGAACGTAAGTGCATCCGCATCTACCTCAATGCGGAACACAAGTAGAATGGCTTACAAACTCATGGGCCAGATTGAGGGAAGAAATAAAGAACAGACGGCCGGGGAGGCGAAAATAAAAGAAGGCAAGAGGAAGTGGGAAGAAACCAGTGACAAGGGTCACCAATACAACAACAACAACAATAACTATCACAACAACAATCGCAGCATTTATCGCATCAAAAATTGTAACCCCAACAACAACAACTACAATAACCGTCCCAACAACAATAACAACCGCAACAACAACAATCCCAACAACAACAACAAAAACAACAATGACAACAAGAGGCATAAAATTCCATGCCAAAGGTGTGAAGGGTACCATCAGACTGGGTACTGTTCGGCAACAATTATCAAGTGTAATAGAAATGGTCATGGTGCGAGGAAGTATGAAATCTACGGACCAGTGGTTAACAGAATAAATAATGCCGCCATTACTTGTTTCGGATGCGGAAAGAAGGGGCATTACAAAAGTGTGTGCCTAAATTAAGGGAATAACAACGGGCAAGGCGGTGGAAGAGTTTTCAACATTAATATGACAGAAGCACAGGAAGACCCGGAGCATGTTACGGGTACGTTTCTTATTGATGAAAAACTTGCTTATGGTTTATTTAATTCGGGTGTGGATAGAAGCTACATGAGTAGGGATTTTTGTGCCAAATTAAGTTGCCATTAATGCCGTTGGATAATAAGTGTTTACTTGAATTAGCAAACGGTAAACTAGTTAAAGCTGATAAAATATGCCGGAACCGAAAAATTAAACTGGTTGGCGAAACATTTAAAATTAATTTGATACCGGTAGAATTGGGGAGTTTTGATGTAATAATCCGCATGGACTGGATGATCAAGGAGAAAGCAGAGATCGTTTGTTACAAGAATGTGATTCGCATTCTGCACGAAAAGGGAAAACCCTTAATGGTGTACAGTGAAAAGGGTAACGTGAAGTTGAATCTTATCAGTAGCTTGAAGCCGCAAAAGCTAATAAGAAAAGGTTTCTATGCAATTTTAGCACACGTCGAGAAAGTCAAACCCGAAGAAAAGAACATCAATGATGTTCCCGTCGCAAAGGAATTTCCCGATGTATTTCCGAAGGAATTACCGGGACTACCTCCACACCGATCCATTGAATTTCAAATAGATCTTGTACCGGGAGCTGCACTGTGTGATGACCCGTCCTAATCCACCTAGATGAATACATCAACATCTGGGCCCATTACGAGGTACTGACCTCTATATGATACATTTTACAAACATTGCATTGTTTTAAAAGACAAACTCATTTCAAAATATAATCTTTCAATACAATTTATATATGTTTCCCAAAATATGACTGACTAATCTGTCTTTGACTTAGTAATAGTCTTTTTGAACTCAAACGACTTGAATGCAATGTCTTTTAGAATATGCCATGAACGACTCCAAGTAATGTCCTTTTATTGAGCAAATGCATAACGGAAGATTTCTTTCATACCTGAGAATAAACATGCTTAAAAGTGTCAACCAAAAGGTTGTTGAGTTCATAGGTTTATCATAAACAATCATTTCAATAATTTAAATAGACCACAAGATTTCATTTTCGTAATAAGGTGCAGGTCTGCTCACTGCCAAAAATCCATTCATATGATGAACATCTGATAACCGACATTAACAAAATGCATTTAGAATATCCCCAAACATACATGTATATAGCTATCAGTATGATAAATACAGAACTTTTCGTTTGTTACGTATAATCCTCGAAGTACTAAAGCAGTTCATATCACTGACTGGGTCATGTCAAATCCCATAGATCTATCTTTAGGATTCGCGTCAATTAGGGGCCATTTCCCTAAAACTTAGGTTACCAAGTTAAAAAGGGCGATATTCGGTATTCGTAATCCAACCATAGAATGTAGTTTCAAGTACTTGTGTCTATTTTGTAAAACAGTAATAAAAACAGCGCATGTATTCTCAACTCAAAAATATATAAAAAAAAGGGAGAAATGAAACTCACGATACTATATTTTGTAGTAAAAATATGCATACGACGATACTGAACAATGCAGGGTTGGCCTCGGATTCACGAACCTATATCAATTATATATATTAAAACATGTAATTGTAATCGAACAAGTTTATACATTAATTTTATTAATATACTTGTTATATTAGTAATTTATATGTTATATTAATAAATATATTAATTATAACTATTTTATATATTCTAAGTAAATAATTAATATTTATATATCAAATTCTTTATTAAAGTATTTTATTTAGGATATCTATAATATATGACATTTATTATAAATATTATATTTTAATGTTTAAAAATGTTATATATTGTATTAAAACTTAATATTATTTTAAAAAGGTAAATTATCAATGTTAATATCTTAAATTAAAATATTTTAGTATTAGTAATAATAATCATAAAAATAATGATATTAGTATTAATATTAATAATTATAATGATAATAATTATAATAATAGTGATAAAAAAATAATAATGATAATAACACTAATAATGATAAATAAAGATGATAGTTTTAATAAAATGATAATTTAAATAATAATGATAATTTTAATAAAAATGATAGTTTTTAATAATAATAATAATAATAATAATAATAATAATAATAATAATAATAATAATAATAATAATAATAATAATAATAATAATAATAATAATAATAATAATAATAATGATAATTTTAGTAATCATAACTTTAATAATGCTAATAATAATAATAACAATGATAATTTTAATAATAATGATAATTCTAATAATAATGATAATGATAATAATAATTTTGATAATAATACTTAATACTTAATATTAATAACAATCTTACTACTAATGATAATAATAATAATAATAATAATAATAATAATAATAATAATAATAATAATAATAATAATAATAATAATTAATAATCCATTTAAGTCATTATTAAATTTTGATTTCAGTCATTCTTATAATAATATTTGTATTTATAGTTTTTATTTTGTAATCAAAACTTTATTAAAACCTTCATAATCATAATAATAATAATAATTATATCAATATTAGTATTAGTTTAATAATGATAATAATAATAATAATAATAATAATAATAATAATAATAAAAATAATAATAAAAATAATAATAATAATAATAATAATAATAATAATAATAATAATAATAATACTTATATTAATAATCATAATGATAATAATAATAATAATAATAATACTTATTTTAATAATAAAAATGATAAAATTAATAATAATAGTAATAATAATAATACTAGAGTTATACCATATTAAACATCATCATCATCATGTGATCTAGTTTCCATCATCATTATCATAAGTATCTCATCATCATCAATGGATCATCATCATCATCATCATGTAACATCTACATCATTCATCATCATTAATCACCATACCATGATCATCATCGTTATCATCACCATTATCATATGATCAACATCAACTTATATCATCAATCTTTATCATCACTATAATTATCGTATGTTACCATTATCATATATCACGATCGAGTTATACATGTATCATCACACGCATCATGTAACAACACAATTATCATCACCATTAATCGTCATTATGTCATCGTTTGTTATCATCTTAATCTCAAAACCGTAGCCTCATCATCCATAAGCAGTAATCATCATCGTTTTATCATTCTAATCTAACTAGTCAACATATCTATAATCTAGCCTAAATTGTGATGACCCGAATTTTTCCGAATACTTGATTATACTATCTACATGATTTAATAATTCCTACTTGATAAGCAATGAATTTTATTAAGTCTTGAACTTCCAGAAAGAGTTTTACACAAGCTTTTGATCACCCTTTTATTCCTACGATTCACGAACGTCATAACTTGTATTAATTATATATATGTGTGTGTGTATATATATATATATATATATATATATATATATATATATATATATATATATATATATATTTAACTTGAAAATATGATAATTAAATATCTCATTAAGTATATTAAGAAGGTATTATATGTACATTTTCAAACCACTAATTTAAAGAGTTTTCGAACAATATATATGTTATTTTTTAAATGACATAATTAACTTATGTTAAAATGTATTTACATACAATATATTATGAGTATAAATACATCCTTAAAAGTATTGAATACACTTTATAATATACAAATACAGATAAGGGATAGTTATATTCATATTTTCGTTCATTTTACTCAAGAATTCTACTCGTATTTATACGGTATTTATACGCGTATTATACGCAGCTTCTAGAAGTATTAACTATTGGTATATACCAATAGAAATCTACAATTACGTATTTATACGGTATTTATACGCATATTATACACAGCTTCTAGAAGTATTTACTATTGGTATATACGAATAGAAATCTACAATTATTGATGTATTATGTCATGCATGACCTAATGGTTTTTAACTTATACTAGATATTTTTCACAAAACAACAAATTACAACTAGTATATAAAGACCTTATATGGTATATTTTTTACACACATTTACATTCATTCTACTCTTTCTCTCTAAAAACACTCTCTAATATCCTCTCTTCAAGTTCTAATAAGCCTTCATCATCTACAACAAAAACTAGTTACAAAAACAATCCATAAACACCATAGAAGTAGTAATCAAGAACACCTCCTTTAATTCAAGTTTTGCTTTTAAGTTGATCTTCTTTAAGCACTCTTTCAAGAAGCCTTTTAAGCTCAAGAAATTCTCTTCATATTCAGCAAGTTCTCTTTCTTAAATCAAGGTATTAGCCTTACCAAAACTCTTGTTCAATTCATATGTTTATAGCTATCTATATAAGAGATCATAACTCATAACAACTAGAACATAGTTTGGATGATTCTAAACTTGTTTGAAAAACTAATCTAATCTTTCTAACTTAACTCTAATAACACTTATTTATATGTATTATGATGTTATAATAAGATATTATAAGAATTTATAACTTGCACATATGAAGAACACCTTAAAAACTATATTAACCATATCCTTGCTAACTTTTCCTATATCCTATATATATTTGGACATGTTATCATTAGTATAACAAAATATTATAATCCTGGTTGATTCTGAGATTGTATATATATAATAATCTTGGTACGTTTCATGACAATACGTATACAATACGTTTTGATAAATCCTAAGTCAACACGTCTCTGGATTGATGCGAGACAATATGTACACAATACGCCGTGGGATAATTCTAAGATTATATATATATATATATATATACCGATTATTGGACTGTTGGACTTTTCGGACTATTTTGGACTTTTCGGACTATTTTGGACTACTAACAATCAACTACTAACAATGGACTACTAACATAAAATGTTAAAAATTATTATATAAGTATTCTATGAACTTGCTATATTAATTTTGTTCACCTGTATTATTATCTGAATCGTTATTATTGTTATAGGTTCGTGAATCCAAGGACGTCGGCTATATTTTAATAAGTTGGAAACTTGTTAAAACTATACTTTTACGACAGTGAGTATATAGTCCCATTTTTAAACTCTTCAAATATTTTGGGATGAGAATACATGCATCTTTTGTTTTTCGAAATAGACACAAGTACTTAAATATATATTCTATGTCGAGTTGTACCTTTGTATATATTCCTAATAGTCTGGTAACTATTTGTTACATGTGGTTAACATGTAAGCGCGAATCCTATTGATAGATCCATTGGGTTTGACAACCCCACTCGGGGCTAGTTAGCACTAGTTCATAACGGGTGTTTAGTACTTCGTTTTACTACACTTGGTACGGTGTAGAGATAACTTTGAAAAGGGAATATGCACGGAAAACATCTGTTAAGTATAGTTACTGGGCGCTCAACAAACGTATAGAATATCTTTGCAGAAACGTTTATAACATGAAATCTTGTGGTCTATTATTATATCTTATGCTGACTTTAAAACCTATATCTCACCAACCTTTGTGTTGACAGTTTAAAGCATGTTTATTCTCAGGTCCCTAGAAGTCTTCCGCTGTTTGCTTATACGTTATACAAGCTATGTGCATGGAGTCATACATGCTTTATTCGAGAAAACTTTGCATTCACAAAATCATCACCATGTATAGTATTTTGACTGTATTGTCAATGAATGTATTATTGTAAACTATTATTTACGGTGATTGTCTATACGTAGAAATCATCAGATTTCAAAAACTTTGGATTTTATATATTCGTTTATGGTGTGTCTTTCAAAAGAATGCAATGTTTACAAAACATATCATATAGAGATCAATACCTCGCAATGAAATCGATTAATGATGTACTACGTCTAAAGGGATTTGGACGGGTCATCACATAAATATCCTTTGGCCCAATAGCAATCCAATCGGTAACCCAATAATATGATGTTGGGCTTAGTTGTTTAATGGTTTGATCAACAATAACGATTGAAATAAAAAAAATAGCAACAACATACAATTTGTTGGTATTCAGCTGTTAAACACAAAAGGGACACCATCCCATTAGAAATATTTTAATTATTAAGTTCTTGGTTATGATTAAACCATGATTAGAAAAATAGGAAGCTATTGTAAAGTAACAGATATGAATGGTTTCGATGGGTGACGGTTTGTGGCTTTCTTGTACAGAATTGTAAACATAAAACGATATCAGGTTCTATTGTTAGGACCCCGAAGTTGTATAGTGTTAATGTGAAATAAGCTTAAAGGAAGGTTCCTTAGAAGAGGGTTATATAAGGAACCTATGTAATCCAAACACAATAGCCATTGCATTGTAACTGAGTTCTAGAAGCTGTGGAATGTAAATTTTATCGAAACTCTCTCATACCGAATCTTATTCTTACATACCGAATCTCCTTCTAACTTGTCAATTCTTCCCAGGGAGTGATATTACATCACTATATCGATCCAGAGATTGAAGATTACAGAATCTGATCACATTCGGTTAGATTGAATCAGACTCGGTACATTCGAATTTGATAATCTAACGTTCATATTCTTGTGATAAGTTCAGTGAAGGTGTATTAGATTGATTAGAAAGAGTTTCAATCATCATTTCCACTTTTGAACAACAATTATGAAGAATCAAGTTGATTTTTAGAGTTTGTGGCTAAAACTCTCGGTATTGATCAATTCTAGCTTGATTCTGTATTTTAGTAAAGGTTTGAGGATTCAGTTATGTTCGTGAGGTGATTAATCAAGTTTTTGACGGTTCAATTTCATCAAATCTTCAAGTTTTGAAGATTCTATCAACACTCGGTATCGTAGCTGCCATACTGAGTCTGCTTCAAAGTTGAAAATTCGTGCTAATTGTTACAAATTATAGTGTGATAGTGATCCTATCACATTTGGTTTGATCTTATGCAGCTATTTGGTGTGGTTTGAGAAAGGATTAGATTGAATTTCTAAGTTTCTATACTTAGACTCAGTATTATCAACTGCTACAGTTGACATTCGGTATCCTATACATTCGGTATTATTGATATTCTGTGTGTTACTAACTTGTTTCCTTGTGCAGCAAGGTTACCGAATCTAATTCAAAGGAATTGGATTGTGTTTGCATTCAAAAGTTTACAGAATTTGAATACCGAGTCAAATACCGAACCAGGATCTCTGTATCACTTAATTCATTGGTTTTAAGTGTTGTAAGACTTCAAATCTTATGGTTACCGAATCCATACCGAATCTGGGTGTGTTACTTGTGTTACTGATCAGTTTCTGTTACAGAATCTAGTTTACCAAATCTGCTACAGTACCGAACTAGATACCGAACCTATACCGAATATGTTATTTTACCGAATCTGACACTTTTGTTAGATTTTTGTGAACCTTCATCCTATATTTGTTTTATACCGAATCTTTACCGAATCTACCTCAATTTTAAGATATCTACACTGAAACGGCCCGTCCAAATCCATATGGACGAATTCAATAACATTTGGTTCCATTGCGAGGTTTTGACCTCTATATGATACATTTTACAAACATTGCATTCGTTTTTAAAAGACAACTTTCATTACAACGATAGTTGACAAGTATGCATACCATTTCACAATATAACCAAACTATAAATGACTTAATCTGTCATTTACTTAATAATATAATCTTTTTGAACTCAACGACTCGAATGCAACGTCTTTAGAAATATGCAAAGAATGACTCCACGTAATATCTTTAATTTGAGCAATTTCAAAGCGGGAGATTTCTTTCATACCTGAGAATAAACATGCTTAAAAGTGTCAACCAAAAGGTTGGTGAGTTCATTAGTTAATCATAATAATCATTTCCATCATTTTAATAGACCACAAGATTTTAATTCCATTTTTCAATAACGTAATCATCATACAGGCATTTCGCAATCTGCATAAAGATAAAATCATTCATATGGTGAACGCTTGATAACCGAACTAACAGGATGCATATAGAATATCCCCCACATACAGGCATTTCACAATCTGCATGCTATATACCGGCCATCACAAACAGTATATATCAATCGAAGTACTAAAGCATTCGTACCCCGAATGGGACTTGTCAAGGTCCATAGATCTATCTTTAGGATTCGCGTCAATTAGGGGCCATTTCCCTAATTCTTAGGCTATCAAGCTAAAAGGGGTGATATTCGGTATTCGTAATCCAACCATAGAATATAGTTTCAGTACTTGTGTCTATTTTGTAAAACAGTTATGAAAACAGTGCATGTATTCTCAGCCCAAAAATATATATAAAAGGGGAGTAATGAAACTCATTTTCACAGATTTTTAATTCGTCGAAAATCAGACTTAGCCACGAATCGATTCACGAACCTATAATAATTATATACATATATATCAAAGTATGATAGAAATATATTCACATCATATTTTTATTTACGTGGTGATGATTTAAGTTGTCAAGTTAGCAGTCCAACGTAAGTAGTCCAATGTTAGTAGTCCATATATATAGTTCAAAATATCACCCTGAAATAATCAAGACGTATTGTCTAAGACTTAATCATGACCCATTGTACAACTATTGTCTTTGAAGTAATCTCGACGTATTGTGTACATGTGTCTTACGATTTATCTGACGTATTGTCTATGTATTATCTAAGACTCAATCACGACCCATTGTACAACTATTGTCTTTGAAGTAATCTTAACGTATTGTGTACATGTGTCTTACGATTTATCCGACGTATTGTATATTGTCTCGGGATTAACCAAGACTAGTATAGTACAAGGAAAACAGTCAAGACATGTATAAATACATGTATAATACAGAAAAAGTTAGCTAGGATATGGTTAGTATAGATTTTATAAAAACAATCCCGTAGTCATTTTAGCCATTTTTAACCAATATTGTTTTGCCCATAACTTCTTTGTTATAAATCGGTTTTAAGTGAATCAATTTGATATGGTTTTGTAATGAACTCTAATTTGTAGAACTAAACTGAAAAAGTGGTGGTTTATAGTTGGAGTTACAGGTTACAAGTATATTTATAAAGAGTAGTCATATCTGTCGAAAGAACGACACCTTGATGACCATTTTGAAAAAAAAAACATGTTTCTACTTTGAGTTTAACCACCACTTTTAGATATATTATTATGTTCATATGAAATAACATTTTCTCAGAAAACCAACTTTAAATTCAAAGTTTAAGATAGTTTTTAATTATCCAACCCGAAACAGCCCCGGGTTTTACTATGACGGCGTATGTCCAATTTTACGATGTTCTTCGTGTTTTCAAGTTTTAAATCCTTATGTTAGCATATCATATAGATATAGTACATGTGTGAAGTTGTTTTTAAAGTCAAGTTAGAAGGATTAAGTTTGTTTGCGAACAAGTTTAGAATTAACTAAACCATGTTCTAATGATTACAAGTTATTTTCTTCGAATAAGATAGTTATATATGTAAGAATCGAGCAAGGATATGAATATCGTTACTACCTCAAGTTTAGTAGGTAAACCTACTGTAAATGACAAGAATTAATCTTGAGCTTCAAAGGATCTTTGATGGCTTGGAAGTTCTTGAAGTAGAATCATGGAATGAAAACAAGTTCAAGTAAGATTACTACTTGATTAATGATAGTTATATTTATAGAAATCGAATCAAAGCTTGAATATGAATATTACCTTGATTTAGAATGATAACCTACAGTAAATAATAAGAGTTTGTTGATCTTACATGATTACTTGGAATGGACTAGAAAGATTGAAAGTAATCTTGCAAACTTGAAAGGATTTTCGAAGTGTTCTTCCTATGATAATTATAGATTGATTATTGAAGTAGTTTTTGATGAAGATGATGATTAGTTTACTGGAAATTTCATTCTTGAGGGTGTGTGTGTGTTTTGAGAGAGAATTAGAAAGAAAATTAGAAATGAAATGAAGTGAATGGTGAGTGGTGAGTGGTGAGTGGGGTTAAAGGAGTTCTTGTTTTGTTTTATTGCTCATAAGTCATGCTAGTTGTCTAATGGTTGGTTCCACATGTTTGTTGACTAATTGAGGGCTGCTAAGAGCTGATCATTTGAGTGTATATACCAATAGTATATACATCTAGAAGCTGGTATTATACAGGTGAAAATACCGTATGAATACGAGTAGAATTCTTGATGAAAACGAATGGGAATACGATTATAACTATCTTTGTTAAGTATAAGTATTTTGATATATGTCTTTAAGTCTTTAAAATGTGTATTAATACATCTTAATACATTACATATATATACATTTTAATTAAGTCGTTATTTCGTCGTTAATCGTTACATATATATATTGTTTCGAAACCCTTAACTTAGTAGTCTCGTTTTATGTATATAGTTCATTGTTAATACACTTAATGATATACTTAATTATCATTTTATCATGTTAAACATAATGTATTAATATATCTTAATACAGTACATATGTATTTATGTTAATTAAGACGTTATTACGTCGATAACCGTAACATATATATCTTGTTTCGAATTCCTTAATTTAGTAGTCTCATTTTATGTATATAACCCATTATTAATATACTTAATGAGATACTGCCTTATCATTGTATCATGTTAAATATATACATATGTTCATATATATTTCATCATGTCGTTTTTACAAGTTTTAATGTTCGTGAATCGTCGGACAAACTGGGTGGTCAAACGTTTACATAAAATCCGTTTCAATTAATCAAGTCTTAACAAGTTTAATTTCTTAACATGTTAAAAACATTTATGTATATTTAAATATCAATCTCAAATATATACATATATTTCTATACATATCTTACTTACAAATAGTGGTTCGTGAATCGTCCAGAAAAGTCGAAGGTTACATGAACACAGTTCAAAATATTTGAATTTTAACTTAACAGACTTTGCTTATCGTGTCGAGATCATATAAAGATTAAGTTTAAATTTGGTCAGAAATTTTCGGGTCGTCACAGTACCTACCCATTAAAGAAATTTCGTCCCGAAATTTGGTTAAGGAAAGTTTGATAACGAAAACCAGAATATTCTCGCATCAAGGAATATGATATAACTTGAATTCTCATCATGAATTCGATTATTCCTATAATCATTATTAAGGAAATAGATTAATGGAGTATTTTGAATACCTTGAATGAGTCAAGTTCCGTTTATGAATAGCACGAGTTCAATAAATATAGAGTTTTTCATCTTTGCGAAAATATGGATAGAACAATTCGATTATGCGAAGAGTATGAATGAAGCTATCGTAAAAGATGGAATTGAGAAAATAAAGTTTCGTCTTATCTTTTGACGTAGTCATAGTTGATTTCCAGATTTCAAGGAATGTAAAGAAAATCTTCGAAATTTATATAAGATTTGATTCTTCGGGATTTAAGGAAATTAGGATCCTCTTTAATTAAATCCGGTAACCTACCTCGATTGCTTTTTCTGATATTACCCCTATAAATTGACCTCTTCCGTCTCATTATTTTCACCATCCCTACCTTCTTCCCCAATTCATACATTCAAAAGATTGTGAAAATGCTCAATCCAGTTCTGGTTCTTGACCTAATATTGACGTTCGCCACCATTATCCTTCTTTTCCAGCTCCCACCGGAGGAAACTGTTTATTTCTATTATGCTCTCGGGATTGTTGTATTTATCATTCTCCCGTGTCTTTATATTGTAATAAGCATTGATATACACGGTTTGTAATTTCTGTATAGTTATTGTGCTTTATATTTCGGAGCTCCATGCTTTTGTTTTCTCTTTTCGACTTTTAAGTAAAGCGATCAAGACGTCTCAAATATGTAGGTATGAAATTTCGAATGAACATAACTAATGTTCTAAGCAGAAAGGAATTATAATAGCACGATTTAATTTGGTAAAATACCGGTATCACGGAAAAGATAGAACTTTCAAGAAAATGTGTTTTTGATATGTTTAGAGGTTAAATAGAAAGAAAAAATCATGTAACATGGCACATGATGATGGTATGATCTATGAATCATTACGTTCCATTAGAACTAAGCATGACTTACTATAATATAACCACGTTGATCAGGCGTCATTATATTATACTAACGCATGCTTCAAATCCCAACACTACTTCAAAAACATTCATAATTTAAACTCGAAGTTTATAGAAATTTAGAAACTAAAACAGTTTCCTATATGATGTAATACGGATAGCACGAAGAGATAAATAATTTCGGACAAGAATAATTATGAAAATATCCTCAGAAATATCGAGGATATTTATGATGATATTTTTGGAATTTCTAAGATCGAAGGTTGATGAGAAAAATTCTTTCGCAAGAATATAGAATAAGTAAGGAGCAAGATATTCGCTAAAGATTTTATCGGATACAGAATCATCTGGATTCATTATGTACAAGTTTAGTCCTTGTGATTTGTTCACCGTCTCCTTCATAGTTTTGCTTAATCCGCTTTCCAGTATCAATTTTTCTGTTGAGCGTTTCCAACACTCTATTCTCTATCGTCATACTTTTGACTGTTAAGGTCGTTTACAGTTTTTGCTGCTTCATCAGCATTTTCAAACTCGGAGAGCTAATTTGCAGGTTGGGTGCTTTTTAGAATTCCAGAATTGAAGTACTTAAGTCCAGGAGATAGACGTCATATGTATATATGTAACTGTTAACATAGAAATGCGGCGGAATCAATGATTGATGCTTCCCGGCATTGGTATGGTAGCTATCTGAAACGAGCCGTCCATATTACTATAAACGAGGTACGTTATTCATTGATCTCAATAGCGAGGTATTTGACCTCTATATGATACGTTTTAAAAAATATTGCATTCTTATTTCATAACGACCAAACCTTTCATATATAAATGAAAGTTTTAAACATGTAGGCGATCATTTGAGAAATGATCCCCGAATACATAAGTTTTGGAATATTACAACGTGGGCATATTAGCCAAATATATTACATGACAAAGATAACGTTTATTAGAATGCAACTTTCTTTAAACACAAGCATGAACGACGCCACGCAACACCATGAGCAAGCAATCAGCGGAAGACTTTTAAAGACCTGAGAATAAACATGCTTAAACTGTCAACACAAAGGTTGGTGAGATATAGGTTTTAAACCCAACATAAGATATAACAATAGACCACAAGATTTCATGTTATAAATGTTTCTGTAAAGATATTCTATATATTGTTGAGCGCCCAGTAACTATACTTAACAGATGTTTTTCGTGTATATTCCCTTTCCAAAGTTATCTCTACACCGTACCAAGTGTAGTAAAAAAAAGTACTAAACACCCGTTATGAACTACTACTAACTAGCCCGAGTGGGGTTGTCAAACCCAATAGATCTATCAATAGCATTCGCGCTTACATGTTAACCACATGTAACAAATAGTTACCAGACTATTAGGGATATATACAAAGGTACAACTCAACGTAGAATATATATTTAAGTACTTTTGTCTATTTCGAAAAACAAAAGATGCATGTATTCTCATCCCAAAATATTGAAGATTTTAAAAATGGGACTATATACTCACTGTCGTAAAAGTATAGTTTTAACAAGTTTCCAACTTATTAAAATACAGCCGACGTCCTTGGATTCACGAACCTATAACAATAATAATGATTCAGATAATAATACAGGTGAACAAAATTAATATAGCAAGTTCATTGAATACTTATATAATAATTTTTAACATTTTATGTTAGTAATCCATTGTTAGTAGTCCTTTGTTAGTAGTCCATTGTTAGTAGTCCAAAATAGTCCGAAAAGTCCAACCGTCCAATAATCGGTATATATATATAATCTTAGAATTACCCCACGGCGTATTGTGTACATATTGTCTTGCATCAATCTAGAGACATATTGACTTAGGATTTATCAAAACGTATTGTTTACGTATTGTCATGGAACGTACCAAGATTATTATATATATACAAGGTCGAAATCAACCAAGATTATAATATTTTGTTATACTAATGATAACATGTTCGAATATATGTAGGATGTAGGAAAAGTTAGCAAGGATATGGTTAATATAGTTTTTAAGGTGTTCTTCATATGTACAAGTTATAAGTTCTTATAATATCTTAATATAACATCATAATACATATAAATAAGTATTATTAGAGTTAAGTTAGAAAGATTAGATTAGTTTTCCAAATAAGTTTAAAATTAGCTAAACTATGTTCTAGTAGTTATTAGTTATGAATTCTTGTATATATAGCTATAATCATATGAATTGAACAAGAGTTTTGGTAAGGCTAATACCTTGATTTAAGAAAGTTAAGTAGCTGAATATGAAGAGGATTTCTAGAGCTTGAAAGGCTTCTTGAAAGAGTGCTTAAAGAAGACCAACTTGAAAGCAAAACTTGAATTAAAGGAGGTGTTCTTGATTACTACTTCTATGGTGTTTATGGCTTGTTTTTGTAACTAGTTTTTGTTGTAGATGAGGAAGGCTTATTAGAACTTGAAGAGAGGATATTAGAGAGTGTTTTTAGAGAGAAAGAGTAGAATGGATGTAAATGTGTGTAAAAAAATATACCATGTAAGGTCTTTATATACTAGTTGTAATTTGTTGTTTGATGAAAAATATCTAGTATAAGTTAAATACCATGAGGTCATGCATGACATAATACATTAATAATTGTAGATTTCTATTCGTATATACCAATAGTAAATACTTCTAGAAGCTGCGTATAATATGCGTATAAATACGTAATTGTAGATTACTATTGGTATATACCAATAGTAAATACTTCTAGAAGCTGCTTATATTACGCGTATAAATACCGTATAAATACCGTATAAATACCGTATAAATACGAGTAGAATTCTTGAGAAAAATGAACGAAAATATGAATATAGCTATCCCTTATCTGTATTTGTATATTATAAAGTGTATTCAATACTTTTAAGGATGTATTTATACTCATAATACATTGTATGTAAATACATTTTAACATAAGTTAATTACGTCGTTTAACAAGTAACATATATATTGTTCGAAAACTCTTTAAATTAGTAGTATGAAAATGTATATATAATACCTTGTTAATATACTTAATGAGATATTTAATTGTCATATTTTCAAGTTAAATATATATATATATATATATATATATATATATATATATATATATATATACATATATATACATATTTATAATTAATACAAGTTATGACGTTCGTGAATCGTAGGAATAAAAGGGTGACCAAAAGCTTGTGTAAAATTCTTTCCGGAGGTTCAAGACTTATTAAAATTCATTGCTTATCAAGTCGGAATTATTAAATCATGTAGATAGTATAATCAAGTAGTCGGAAAAATCTGAGTCGTCACAGTACCTACCCGTTAAAGAAATTTCGTCCCGAAATTTAAAGTAGTACATATTCAACGTATGATATCAGTAAACAGATGTGGGTACTTCTGCTTCATCTGATCTTCTCATTCCCAACTGAACTCGGGTCCTCTCTGAGCATTCCATCGGACTCTAACAATCGGTATGTTGCTTTGCTTGAGTCGCTTGACTTCCCGGTCCATAATTTCGATGGGTTCTTCTATAAAATGTAACTTTTCATTGATTTGGATTTCTTTGAGTGGAATAATGAGGTCTTCTTTTGCAAGGAATTTCTTCAAGTTTGAAACATGAAAGGTATTATGTACCCCGGCAAGTTGTTGAGGTAATTCAAGTCGATAGGCCACCGGTCCAATGCGTTCGATGATTTTAAACGGCCCTACGTACCTTGGGTTAAGTTTACCCCTCTTGCCAAAGCGTATCACACCTTTCCAAGGTGACACATTTAACATAACCATGTCACCAACCTGAAATTCCAATGGCTTTCTTCGAACATCAGCGTATCTCTTTTGACGACTTTGAGCGGTTCTCAATCTCTCCTTGATTTGCACAATCTTTTCGGTAGTCTCATGTATGATCTCAGGACCAGTAAGTTGTCTGTCACCTACATCGTTCCAACAGATAGGGGATCTACACTTTCTTCCATAAAGTACTTCGAATGGTGCAACATTAATGCTCGTATGATAACTGTTGTTATACGAGAATTCTGCCAATGTTAAATATTTATCCCATCCATTCCCAAAATCTATCACACATGCTCTAAGCATGTCTTCAAGAGTCTGAATGGTCCTTTCGCTTTGCCCATCGGTTTGAGGATGATATACAGTGCTCATATCCAGACCAGTTCCTAGAGCTTCATGTAGTGATTGCCAGAACCTTGACGTAAACCTACTGTCGCGATCGAATATAATGGAGATAGGTACTCCATGTCTTGAAACGACTTCCTTCATGTATAATCGTACCAATTTCTCCATCTTATCCATTTCCTTTATAGGCAGGAAATGTGCAGATTTGGTGAGACGGTCTACAATTACCCAAATGGTGTCATAACCCCATGCAGTCTTTGGTAGCTTCGTGATGAAATCCATGGTAATACATTCCCATTTCCATTATGGGATTTCTGGTTGTTGAAGCAACCCTGATGGTTTCTGGTGTTCTGCCTTAACTTTGGAGCAAGTTAAGCACTCCCCTATATATGTTGCAATATCTGCCTTTAAATTAGGCCACCAAAAATGTGCCTTAAGATCTTGATACATCTTTCCAGCTCTGGGATGTATCGAGTATCTCGTCTTATGCGCCTCGTCCAAAATCAATTTTCTTAACCCTTTAAACCTTGGTACCCAAATGCGTCCATTAAAATATCGGGTTTCGTCTTCTCGTATATCGAGTTGCTTGTCTAAACCCTTGAGCATCTCATTTCCAAAGTTTTCTTCAGTAAGAGCTCCTCGTTGAGCCTCTTTTATTTGTGAGGTGAGGTTCGTACGAATTTTCATATTCATTGCTCATACTTGAATCGGTTCTCTTTCTTTCCTGATTAAAGCGTCAGCTACTACATTTGCTTTCCCGGGATGATAACGAATTTCACAATTGTAGTCGTTTATTATCTCAACCCACCGTCGTTGCCTCATATTCAATTGTTTTTGATCGAATATGTGTTGAAGACTTTTGTGATCAGTGTACACTGTACATTTGACCCCATATAAGTAGTGTCTCCACATTTTCAATGCAAAAACAACTGCTCCTAACTCCAAATCATGTGTCGTATAATTCCGTTCATGAGTTTTCAACTGTCGAGAGGTGTAAGCAATAACCTTTGTTCGTTGTATGAGAACACAACCAAAACCTTGTCGCGATGTGTCACAATAAATTATGAAGTCTTTGTTTCCTTCAGGTAATGATAAAATAGGCGCCGAAGTTAGTTTCTTTTTCAATAGCTGGAATGCAGTTTCCTGCTCGGAGGTCCATTCATACTTCTTCCCTTTGTGTGTTAATGCGGTTAATGGTTTGGCTATTTAAGAAAAATCTTGAATAAACCTTCTGTAATAACCAGCTAAACCCAAAAATTGGCGTATTTGTGTCGGAATCTTTGGGGTTTCCCATTTTTCAATGGCTTCGACCTTCGCGGGATCAACCTGAATTCCTTGACTGCTAACGATGTAACCAAGGAATTGTACTTCCTTCAACCAAAATGCGCACTTGGAAAATTTGGCATATAACTGTTCTTTTCTTAATAGTTCTAGCACCAACCTTAAATGTTGCTCGTGTTCTTGCTCATTCTTGGAGTAAATAAGGATGTCATCAATAAAGACGATAACAAATTTATCTAAATACGGACTACATACTCGATTCATGATGTCCATGAATACAGCAGGTGCGTTTGTCAACCCGAATAGCATGACCAAAAATTCATAGTGACCGTAGCGTGTTCTAAATGCGGTCTTCGGAATATATTCTTCTTTTACTCGCAACTGATGGTAACCCGATCTTAGGTCAATTTTGGAGTAAACACGTGATCTTTGCAGCTGATCAAACAAGTCATCAATTCTCGGCAATGGGTACCGATTCTTGATAGTTAGCTTGTTTAACTCGCGGTAGTCTATACACATTCGGAAGGATCCGTCTTTCTTCTTAACGAACAGGATCGGAGCTCCCAATGGTGAAGTACTCGGTCGAATAAATCCACGATCTAGCAATTTCTACAACTGACTTTGTAGTTCTTTCATTTCAGATGGTGCGAGTCTATACGGAGCACGAGCCACCGGTGCAGCTCCCGGTACTAGGTCTATTCGAAATTCTACAGATCTATGCGGAGGTAATCCCGGTAATTCTTCCGGAAATACTTCGGGAAAATCTCTTACCACATGCATGTCACTAATGCTATTCTCCTTCGTGTCGATCTTCTATACATGTGCTAAGATAGCATAGCATCCCTTCTTTATGCACTTTTGGGCCTTCAAACAGCTAATAAAGTTTAGCTTATGATTACCCTTTTCTCCGAACACCATCAATGGTTTCCCATTCACGCAGGGAAAATGAATCACCTTTTTATAACAAACAACTTCCGCTCTCATCTTAGACATCCAATCCATACCAATAATTACATCAAAACTCCCAAACTCAACAGGTATCAAATCAATTACAAATGTCTCACTAGTTAATTTAAGCTTACGTTTATGACATATTTTATCAGCTTTAACTAGTTTACCATTTGCTAATTCTACAATACATTTATCCTCCAGGGGCACTAAGGGGCAATTTAGTTTAGAGCAAAATTCTTTACTTATGTAACTTCTATCGGCACCGGTATCAAATAAAATATAGGCAGGTAATTCATCGATAGTAAACGTACCCGTAACAAGCTCCGGGTCTTCTCGTGCATCGTTAGCATTTATATTAAATGCTCTTCCACGGACTGTACCATATTCACTCTTTTGGTTCGGGCACTTGTTCTTGTAATGGCCCTTTTTTCCGTACCATAACAAACAACAGCTTCAAGAGCGGCTTTATTTACATCTGTGAGAGGAAACCTACAATTTTGAATTTGATGCCCTACTTTGTTGAAATTTTTACACACCACCGTGCAATTCCCAAAGTGGTGTCTCTTGCATTTTTGGAATTTGCATTTCTGGAATTGGGGTTGTTTCCCCTGGTAGGTATTCTAGTTCCTCTCGTTACTCACACCCTGCGAGACTTCCTGCTTCTTGTTGTGGTGTTGAGAGTTGTGATTCTTATAACGATTTTCGTTCTTCCTCTTGTGGTCTTTTGTTTTAGCCTCAGCAGCCACCTTTTACTTGTTTCTTTCTTTGATTTTTTCCATTAACTTATGGGCCATCTTGCTTGCTTCATACATTGTTGTTGGATTAGATGCACTTACATTTTCTTGGATTAGCTCAGGTAATCCTTTCACAAACTGTTCAACTTTTTCTTCTTCATCTTCAAATACTCCAGGACACATTAATGCTAACTCTGTGAACCGTTGCTCGTAGGCAGTGATGTTATCACCCTTGGTGCGCAATTCCCTCAACTCTGTTTTCAATTTATTCATCTCGTTCCGGGGGCGATAATGCTCACACAACAAGTGTTTAAATGCTGCCCAAGGTAGGGCGTAAGCAGTATTCTCCCCCACGTTTGTTAGGTAGGTATTCCACCATGTTAAAGCGTTATTTTTGAAAGTATGAGAAGCGTATTTTACGCGGTCTTCTTCTGCACAATTACTTATAGCAAAAACAGCTTCTACTTTTTCAATCCAACGCTTTAGTCCAACTGGACCTTCCGTTCCTTCAAATTCATTAGGTTTACAACTCATGAAAGTTTTGTAGGAACATCCTACACGGTTTTTTGTTATACCATGATGAGTTCCACTGCTAGACCCTGAATGGTTATTTTTGTTAAGTACAGCCAATACTGCAGTTACATTTGCAGTAAGAAAACTACGGAAATCTTCCTCGCTCATGTTCATGTGCTGTTTGGTAACTGGAGCCATTTCCTTCAAAAATAGCCAAATGATATAAATTAATCATATATAGAATATTATAAGTAGTTAATAGTACTTTGTAGCATACTAATAATATGAACTAATTTTTTTATAAAAGCCTTTTTTCTTCTTATTGGCATTTTATAATTGCAGTTCGGGTAGTACCTACCCGTTAAAGTTCATACTAAATAGCTAGTACACAAATTAACTACTACAATCAAGATAATATTCTATCATGAAAAACTTAATACATTAGTAATTCACGCTTAAACTTTTGGTACAATATTTTACAAAAATACAATACCACTATTTTACATAAAACATAGGTAAGATAAAATATAGCACACGATAACTATTATACAAGGTGTGAAGTGTGGTAGCTGCTGGGATAGATTAAAAATGACGAGACTTCTTATTGTTTTGCGACAAATCTGGGAAATCTGCGGGATCTGGGAAACCAAAGGGTTTTCGCGTCTCAGCTACTGACATTGTTCTCATTCTAGCGGTACGTTTATACCTTGGTCGGGATGGTGCCTCAATATAGTTAATAACAGGAGGATGACTAAGGGTAGAAGTGTCAGATTCACTTTTAGAAATAAATCTTTTATTATACTCCGGATCAGGAAATTCTGGTGGGCGGACCACAAGTTCCTTTTCCTCATTAAATTCTGCCACTGTAATTTCTTTTACTTCGTTCTCCTCATGTTCCTCCTTCGGTTCCTCTGGGATTTGTGAATCTTCCCAAAATGCGTCCAACTCTAGGTCATCATCTTCATCAGTTATATAGATGATTTCCTTCGGTTCATCGTCGTTATCAGATAAGTCGATGACTGGTACTTTTGCTGGAGATTCATCTTCGGAGTCGCTGATTGTGATAATGAGATTGGTGCTAGAAGTAGGCATCTATCACATATTAACTACCACATTAGAAATATATCACATAATATTTACATGCTATAATATTCAATTTCCGACCAAAAATGATAAGCAATGGTTTTTAAAAACAAGTTTGGTCAAAGTCCAGACTCACTAATGCATCCTAACAAATACCAGTCAGACACACTAATGCAGTTTCTGGTTCGCTAAGACCTCTGCTCTGATACCAACTGAAACGACCCGTTCATATTACTATAAACGAGGTACGTTATTCATTGATCTCAATAGCGAGGTATTTGACCTCTATATGATACGTTTTAAAAAATATTGCATTCTTATTTCATAACGACCAAACCTTTCATATATAAATGAAAGTTTTAAACATGTGGGCGATCATTTGAGAAATGATCCCCGAATACATAAGTTTTGGAATATTACAACGTGGGCATAATGGCCAAATATATTACATGACAAAGATAATGTTTATTAGAATGCAACTTTCTTTAAACACAAGCATGAACGACGCCACGCAACACCATGAGCAAGCAATCAGCGGAAGACTTTTAAAGACCTGAGAATAAACATGCTTAAACTGTCAACACAAAGGTTGGTGAGATATAGGTTTTAAAGCCAACATAAGATATAACAATAGACCACAAGATTTCATGTTATAAACGTTTCTGCAAAGATATTCTATATGTTGTTGAGCGCCCATTAACTATACTTAACAGATGTTTTCCGTGCATATTCCCTTTCCAAAGTTATCTCTACACCGTACCAAGTGTAGTAAAACGAAGTACTAAACACCCGTTATGAACTAGTACTAACTAGCCCGAGTGGTGTTGTCAAACCCAATAGATCTATCAATAGGATTCGCGCTTACATCTTAACCACATGTAACAAATAGCTACCAGACTATTAGGGATATATACAAAGGTACAACTCAACGTAGAATATATATTTAAGTACTTGTGTCTATTTCGAAAAATAAAAGATGCATGTATTCTCATCCCAAAATATTGAAGAGTTTAAAAATGGGACTATATACTCACTGTTGTAAAAGTATAGTTTTAACAAGTTTCCAACTTATTAAAATACAGCTGACATCCTTGGATTCACGAACCTATAACAATAATAACGATTCAGATAATAATACAGGTGAACAAAATTAATATAGCAAGTTCATAGAATACTTATATAATAATTTTTAACATTTTATGTTAGTAGTCCATTGTTAGTAGTCCATTGTTAGTAGTCCAAAATAGTCCGAAAAGTCCAACCGTCCAATAATCGGTATATATATAAAATCTTAGAATTACCCCACGGCGTATTGTGTACATATTGTCTTGCATCAATCCAGAGACATATTGACTTAGGATTTATCAAAACGTATTTTTTACGTATTGTCATGGAACGTACCAAGATTATTATATATATACAAGCTCGGAATCAACCAAGATTATAATATTTTGTTATACTAATGATAACATGTCCGAATATATGTAGGATGTAGGAAAAGTTAGCAAAGATATGATTAATATATTTTTTAAGGTGTTCTTCATATGCACAAGTTATAAGTTCTTATAATATCTTAATATAACATCATAATACATATAAATAAGTGTTATTAGAGTTAAGTTAGAAAGATTAGATTAGTCTTCCAAATAAGTTTAAAATTAACTAAACTATGTTCTAGTAGTTATTAGTTATGAATTCTTGTATATATATCTATAATCATATGAATTGAACAAGAGTTTTGGTAAGGCTAATACCTTGATTTAAGAAAGGTAAGTAGCTGAATATGAAGAGGATTTCTAGAGCTTGAAAGGCTTCTTGAAAGAGTGCTTAAAGAAGACCAACTTGAAAGCAAAACTTGAATTAAAGGAGGTGTTCTTGATTACTACTTCTATGGTGTTTATGGTTTGTTTTTGTAACTAGTTTTTGTTGTAGATGAGGAAGGCTTATTAGAACTTGAAGAGAGGATATTAGAGAGTGTTTTTAAAGAGAAAGAGTAGAATGGATGTAAATATGTGTAAAAAAAATATACCATGTAAGGTCTTTATATACTAGTTGTAATTTGTTGTTTTATGAAAAATATCTAGTATAAGTTAAATACCATGAGGTCATGCATGACATAATACATCAATAATTGTAGATTTCTATTCGTATATATCAATAGTAAATACTTCTAGAAGCTGCGTATAATACGTGTATAAATACGTAATTATAGATTACTATTGGTATATACCAATAGTAAATACTTCTAGAAGCTGCGTATAAATACCGTATAAATATCATATAAATACCGTATAAATACGAGTAGAATTCTTGAGAAAAATGAACGAAAATATGAATATAGCTATCCCTTATCTGTATTTGTATATTATAAAGTGTATTCAATACTTTTAAGGATGTATTTATACTCATAATACATTGTATGTAAATACATTTTAACATAAGTTAATTACGTCGTTTAACAAGTAACATATATATTGTTCGAAAACTCTTTAAATTAGTAGTATGAAAATGTATATATAATACCTTGTTAATATACTTAATGAGATATTTAATTGTCATATTTTCAAGTTAAATATATATATATATATACATATATATACATATATATAATTAATACAAGTTATGACGTTCGTGAATCGTAGGAATAAAAGGGTGACCAAAAGCTTGTGTAAAACTCTTTCCGGAGGTTCAAGAATTATTAAAATTCATTGCTTATCAAGTCGGAATTATTAAATCATGTAGATAGTATAATCAAGTAGTCGGAAAAATTCGAGTCGTCACACTATCGTTACAAGGCGTTTGATGAGTACATGATAAAATTTCAAGGAATAAATATAGTGATTTCCAGAGAGGCTTAAGTTGCAGAGTAATGGAGTCGCTGGTACGTTTACCGCTAATATGGTAGATCATAAATGGTTCCCCAGTAACAACGATAGAAATACAATCGTATATGTCAAGGTTTAATTAAGGCTTGTCCGAATGAAAAGTCGAAGTTGACTTGCTGAAGTTGTGATAAAACTGTATACTTGAAAAGGAATTTCAAAGTTATTTTCAGTAATAATAATGCCGAAGGATTTATTACGGATACGTGTTAAAGTCTTACTTAGGATTTGAGAGCTTTCCAGGTGTATGACTATAAGTATAAATTTTTCCTTCTATCGATATTGTGTGGTTGGTTCATCTTCTCGTTTGTTCAATAGTTGAGGTGTTTTCAAAAATCATAAACAGTTTGAACGCATGTTGTAATCGTTGATATACATGTGATGTTTAAAATGAATTCATTTAGGATTTTGAATATATTTCTGGGTTTTATGAATAAGAGTGATGTTCTAGTACAGTTTTGAATTCAAAGTAAGGTTTTAAAAGGTGTAGGAATCTAAGAGTGATGTCATCTGTTATGTCTTGGATTCTGATCTGTCAAAATCAGAATATGTAATTGAATCTGAATGAAAATAGTTGTTCTGATTTCTATGGAAGAATGTATATCGTTGTGAAAGTAGTGAGTATAGATAATGAATATTGAATAATTGAAGAGTGTACAGTGTAACATATTATTTGTGAACTTAAATATTTCTCGGTGAAAGATGTTGGTGTTCGTGGAATTCTTGTGAACTTCATAAGGTACGAATGATATTTTCTAAAAAGTTTCAGGTACATCTAAAATGAAAGTGTAAAATCAAACTTATAATTGAATAATACAGTTGGTTTATTAGGGGATAGAATTCTTTGAGGTGATGCAGAGATTTAGGTTGTTAACGAAGGATGTATATCATGGCATTTTAGTAATGTGAATTAATCGAGTAGTATTTACCCTTCAAAATTCACAAGTATCAGATTAGTATGAAAATATATAATATGGTTTCAAAATTCATATATAAAATATATATATATAAATTCTTTGGAAAGAATGAGTTAATATTTCATAACTCGATAGTATAATATTCGTATTGGTGATTGATGTGTTGATACAGGTGATGTTGATGGGGGTACTGGTGATGCCGATGGTGTTGCTGGTGCTTGTAAGTTGTGCACCATATTCTCCAGATTGATTACTCGATCGTGAAGTTTTTTGACTTCTTCTATTACTCTGGGATGATGGGCGGTCGGAATGAGCGGATGAATAAGGTTTAGAATAGTAGATATGACGTAATCGTTGCGAGCTATTCTGAAAATGAGGGTGAAGATGGTGTTTCGGACAGGTTCGCCGGTAAGTGCTTCAGGTTCTTCGCCAAGAGGGAAATTTGGTGGATGGAAGGGATCGCCTTCTTCTTGTATCCATTGATTAAGTCGACTACTAACCCATCCCCAATTCATCCAGAATTGGTGATGGCTGATTGGTTGATCCATTCCGGTTACACTGCTTTCGGAGCTCAGGTAGAAATCCATATCGGAATAGCTGTCAGGATCCGAGGAACTAGAACTGGTTGTAGGATTCATCTTGCACGGTTAGATAAAAGATTTTCGATATGAAAAGATTCTCGGATATTGGATGACATTCTATTTGCATAGAATACCTATATAAACTACAAAGTATCCCGCAATTTACGGAGGAACTTTCGGAAGCTGTCAGACAAAGTTTATAGTAATAGACACATTAAGACATGAATTTATCTATACACTATCTATGCAACAAATGCAGTAAGACGTGTCTAGACTTAGGAATGATAAGCAGGTTATTTTTGACAAGAAATGATAAGCAAAACTTTTTGACATGCAGACACGGTCGAAGTCCAGACTTACTAATGCATCATAACAACGATTAGTTAGACACACTAATGTAAGACTTAGTTCGCTAAGACCAACGCTCTGATACCAACTGAAATGGCCTGTCCAAATCATATGGACGAATACAATAACATAAGGTATTGACCTCTATATGATACGTTTTACAAACATTGCATTCGTTTTTAAAAGACAACTTTCATTACAACGATAGTTGACAAGTATGCCTACCATTTCACAATATAACCAAACTATAAATGACTTAATCTGTCATTTACTTAATAATATAATCTTTTTGAACTCAATGACTCGAATGCAACGTCTTTAGAAATATGCCAAGAATGACTCCACCTAATATCTTTAATTTTAGCAATTTCACAGCGGAAGATTTCTTTCATACCTGAGAATAAACATGCTTAAAAGTGTCAACCAAAAGGTTGGTGAGTTCATTAGTTTATCATAATAATCATTTCCATCATTTTAACAGACCACAAGATTTTAATTCCATTTTTCAATAACGTAATCATCATACATGCATTTCGCAATCTGCATAAAGATAAAATCATTCATATGGTGAACGCTTGATAACCGAACTAACAGGATGCATATAGAATATTCCCCACATACAGGCATTTCGCAATCTGCATGCTATATACCGGCCGTCGCAATCAGTATATATCAATCGAAGTACTAAAGCATTCGTACCCCGAATGGGACTTGTCAAGGTCCATAGATCTATCTTTAGGATTCGCGTCAATTAGGGGCCATTTTCCTAATTCTTAGGCTATCAAGCTAAAAGGGGTGATATTTGGTATTCGTAATCCAACCATAAAATATAGTTTCAGTACTTGTGTCTATTTCGTAAAATAGTTATGAAATCAGTGCATGTATTCTCAACCCAAAAATATATATAAAAAGGGAGTAATGAAACTCATTTTCACAGATTTTCAATTCGTCGAAAATCAGACTTAGCCGCAGATCGATTCACGAACCTATAATAATTATATACATATATATCAAAGTATGATAGAAATATATTCCCATTATATTTTTATTTACGTGTTGATGATTTAAGTTGTCAAGTTAGTAGTCCAACGTTAGTAGTCCAATGTTAGTAGTCCATATATATAGTCCAAAATATCACCCTGGAATAATCAAGACGTATTGTCTAAGACTCAATCACGACCCAGTGTACAACTATTGTCTTTGAAGTAATCTTGACGTATTGTGTACATGTGTCTTACGATTTATCTGACGTATTGTATATGTATCGTCTAAGACTCAATCACGACCCATTGTACAACTATTGTCTTTGAAGTAATCTCGATGTATTGTGTACATGTGTCTTACGATTTATCTGATGTATTGTATATGTATTGTCTAAGACTCAATCACGACGCATTGTACAACTATTGTCTTTGAAGTAATCTCGACGTATTGTGTACATGTGTCTTACGATTTATCCGACGTATTGTATATTGTCTCGTGATTAACCAAGACTAGTATAGTACAAGGAAAATAGTCAAGACATGTATAAATACATGTATAATATAGAAAAAGTTAGCTAGGATATGGTTAGTATAGATGTTATAAAAACAATCCCGTAGTCATTTTAGCCATTTTTAACCAATATTGTTTTGCCCATAACTTCTTCGTTATAAATCGGTTTTGAGTGAATCAAATTGCTATGGTTTTGTAATGAACTTTAATTTATAGAACTAAACTGAAAAAGTGGTGTTTATAGTTGGAGTTACAGGTTACAAGTCTATTTATAAAGAGTAGTCATATCTGTCGAAAGAACGACACCTTGATGACCATTTTTAAAAAAAAAAACATGTTTCTACTTTGAGTTTAACCACCACTTTTAGATATATTATTATTTTCATATGAAATAACATTTTCTCAGAAAACTAACTTTAAATTCAAAGTTTAAGATAGTTTTTAATTATTCAACCCGAAACAGCCCCCGGTTTTACTGTGACGGCGTATGTCCAGTTTTACGATGTTCTTCGTGTTTTCAAGTTTTAAATCCTTATGTTAGCATATCATATAGATATAGTACATGTGTGAAGTTATTTTTAAAGTCATGTTAGAAGGATTAAGTTTGTTTTCGAACAAGTTTAGAATTAACTAAACTATGTTTTAGTGATTACAAGTTATTTTCTTCGAATAAGATAGTTATATATGTAAGAATCGAGCAAGGCTATTATAACGGCCCGTCCTAATCCGTCTGGATGAACACATCGTCATTTGGTTTCGTTGCGAGGTACAGACCTCTATATGATATGTTTTACAAACATTGCATTCGTTTTCAAAAGACAAACTTTCTTTACAACGATAATTGACATGTATGCATACCAAATCATAATATATATCCAAACTATAAATGACTTAATCTGTCATTTACTTAATAATAATCTTTTTGAACTCACGACAAAACGATAATTTTATCTAAATCAATATCTTACGATATTTTAATTTCATCATGATACTTATACTCATTATTTCCTAATCAATTCGTTTAATAACTTTTAATCGTCTTTTATATCGCATTCATTTTAATGATCATAATAATTAAGTGTTACTAATATTAGTTTTAATAATAATAATAATAATAAATATTATGATAATGATAATACTAATACTATTTTAATGACAATAATAATAATAATACTAATTATAACTTTAACAATAATAACGATAGTACTAATAATAAAATAACAATTTTTAATGATAATACTTTTTATTGATAATGATAATAATAATAATAATAATAATAATAATAATAATAATAATAATAATAATAATAATAATAATAATAATAATAATAATAATAATAATAATAATAATAATAATTTGATAAAAACTAGAACGACGACGATAATAATAATCATTTTTAGTTAATAATACAAAAATTCAATTGACTATAACTTCTAATTCGTTCATCAAAACCATTCGGTATCTAAAGGAAAAGTTCTTAATTTTTCGCTAGCTTTCCAAGGACATGCATATCTTATACCTTATCTCAACCGCATGTGTAACTAATTCAGGATTCAACATATCCTATCTAAGGGTAATATCAAAAGTACAAGTATGCATAATCCTATATACTCGAGCACTAGTCAGGGATACACTATTAGTATATAAAAATTTATTTACGAGTACTCACGTATCAATATTGAGATTCAATATTGCAGGAAAGGTACGTAGACGCAACGTAGATGATAAATACCAAATTGAACTCACGAGCATACCCATGAACTATACCCATCACCTCCATAGCTATAACCCATAATTTCCTTAGCCCTATCCTACTCGAAAACCAGTTTTGAAAATAATTCGCTCATGACCTCGTCGTAGTATTTTATGTATATTACTAATAATAATAATATTAAGATTACAATTTATAATCATAATCCTAATACTAATTAATAATAATAATATAAATATAAATAATAATAATAATAATGGTTTACGGAGTACTTGAGATAGATAGATAAGAGATTGAATGAAAAATGAATTCAAAACTGAACTCGTTCGACTTTTAAAGCAATGTTACCTCACCTAACCCCTCATGCGATCACATGAGAATGTGAGGGTGGCCTCAGGTGATTACATGAGCCACATATTCAACTTATGCTCGTTACTTTTTACATGCCGACACAATATTATGATTTTTATATATATTATTTAATATATAATATATTTAGTCTTTAGAATTAATTAAATATTATATTATATTCTCGTGCCTAGTTGATTTGTAATTTTTGCACTGATGAATAGTACGTTGACGCTCGACTTACGTGCCGGTTTCGGTTTTTCGAACGTCCTTTCGTACGCTTAGAAAACTAGCCTTTTACGTTACGCGACGTGTACCCTTATTACTAATTTGACTTACTCGTCAATAAATTACCTTATAAAAAATGTAACTTATAAAATTGAGCGTTGTGGTCATTTGCTTCTATAAATCAGTGACTCGTTGTTTATCAAAATATATTATTTTAAATCAGGGCGTTTTATGACTAAGTTAAAATATATATATATATTTTTATTTAGAATTGTAAATTTGTACTTAATAAATATGTTTGAAATATTTAACTAATGATATAATATTTAGTCTTTCAAAATCAAATATATTTCAAAGTTCGTTTTATATAATTTAACTCGTTTTTAAATAATAGTAGTTATTTTTTCAAGTAATGTTTTTAATATGAAAACTAACTAGTTGATTACCAAGGGACACGAGTTAATCATAGTAAAGTACATTTTTGAAATTCAAACGGAAATGATTACTAACTTTTGACTAACTCTCATTAATGACACTTTTGTAAATCACTTATGCCAAATATTCCGGATACCGTTAAAAAGGAAAGGTTTTCTAAATCAAAGTGGACCTCTCAATAGAAACACGCAAATCATATCACAATGAATCTTGATAATCCACCCATTTGATGTTATCTTAATATCTCATCGATAACTATATTAAACTCATATCGAAACAATACGCTCATGTAAAGTATTATTCATTTAATACTTTGTTAATATTCTTAAATTATAATATATATACACATATACATATATAATCATATTCATTTAATGGTTCATGAATCGTCGAGAACAGTCGAAGGGTAATTGGTCATATGAACATAATTCAAAGGTTTTGAGATTTTAACATTACAAACTTTGCTTATCGTGTCAGAAACATATAAAGATCAAGTTTAAATTTGTTCGGAAATTTCTGAGTCGTCACAGTACCTACCCGTTAAAGAAATTTCATCCCGAAATTTGATAGAGGTCATCATAGCTAACAATGAGAATGTTATTATGACAATTATGAGTTGATAAATAGAGTTTTATCATCATTGAGTGATATGGATAAAACAATTTGATTATATGAAGAGTATGAGTGAAGTCATTACCAAAGGGTGAAATGAGTAGGTATAGATTCGTCATATCTTTTGACGTAGATAGGATTGATTTCCAAGTTCAAGAGATTTGGAGAAAAATCTTCATAATGAGATTTGATTCTTTGATAATCAAGGAAATTAGAACCCGCTTTAAATGCGATCATCTATTTTGATTGCTCTGTCGGATCTTTTACTATAAATCCACCTCCCTTCATTTCCTTACAACTCACACCATCCATTCTCTCTCAACTCATATTTTAAAGTATTCATCAGTATGCTTCATCCAGTACTGATCCTGGATATAATCTTAACTTTCATCTTTATCATTCTTCTTTTTCATCTACCACCGAAGGATTTTATTTATTTCTACTATTACCTTGGGGTTATAGTATTGTTAATTCTCCCATGACTTTACGTTGCAATACGTATTGATATACACGGTTTGTAATTTACGTGTTGTTGTCGAACATTATATTTTCTTTTATATTCAAAAGTTCCATACTTTTGTCTCCTCTTCCCGACTTCAAGTCAAGCGAATAACGATCCAGAATTCATAGATATAGATTTTGAAACGAACATAGTTAATGTTCTAAGAAAAGAATTGAAATGGCACGATCTTGATTTGTCAAATTACCAGAATACCCTCGAAAAGACCGAATCATCAAGAAATATTTTCTTGACATTTTTAGAGGTTAAAGAGAATACAAGAGTTGTGTAACATAGCACATGATGACGTTATGATTTGTGAATCATCACGTTCCATTTAGAAACTCAGCATGAATCACTGTAATATAATCACGTTGATCAAGTGTCATTATATTATACTAATTCATGCTTCAGCTCCCAACACTACTTCAAAAGTATTCCTATTTCAAACTCGAATGTTTCAGAATTTAGAAACAAAAATAGTTTCTTTTTATGATGCAATACAGATAGTGCGAAGAAGTAAATGATTTCAGATAAGAATAATTATGGAAATATCTTCAGAAATATGGAGGATATTTATAATGAAAGATACGATGATATCTTAGAATTTCTAATATCAGAGGATGATGAAGAATATTGTCCGTAAAGGTTTAGTATCAGGAGCAAGGTATTCTTTAATGACTTCGGCAAGCACTGACTCATTTGGATCCTTTGCAGGAAGATTTAGTCATTGTGACTTGTCCACAGCTTCCTTCATACTTTGCTCAATCTGTTTTTCAGTTCCAAACCTTCTCTTTTTCTGAGCTTTGCCAATACACTACTGTTTATCATCAAACTTTTGGCCATTATAACCATCTACAACGTTGCTGTTTCCTCTGCATTTAATGTTACCATATCTGAATCTGTGGTTATTAATTCGAGGTGTTTCGAGAAGATTTGGTTTTTAGATGATTGAATGCTGATGGTAATTGTCAAGATTTGTATGATGTTCAAGATGAAGTCAAGTAGCAAACTTGAAGAAATGGTTAGTTTCATATGTTATAATCAATATTTTAATACTTTTTAATTGTCCAATATTAGTAGTCCACAGTTAGTAGTCCAAATATAGTCCAATAGTCCAATAGTTCATATATAGTTTAATATATAATCTTCGAATTAATTAAGACGTAGTGTATTATCTAAGGCTCAATCTCGACCCATTGTACAACTGTTATCTTTGAAGTAATCTCGACGTATTGTGTACATGTGTCTTAAGATTTATTCGACGTATTGTATATGTAATATCTACGACCCATTGTACAACTGTTGTCTTTGAAGTAATCTCGACGTATTGTGTACATGTGTCTTAAGATTTATTCGACTTATTTAATTCGAAGATTATATTATATTGTCCCGGGATTAACCGAGACTAGTAAATTATAAGAAATAGTCATAAAGGATATAGGAATAGTTAGCTAGGATATTGTTAACTGATCGGTCAAAATCCGAATATGTGATTGAATTGGAATGAAAGTGGTTATGCTTTGAATGAACGGATACGTATATCTGTGGTTGTAAAGAGTATAGCTAATGACAGTTGAATCAAAATTGAAGAATGTACAGTGTAGCATATTAATGTGAAATGTAAATATTTCTCGGGTATTACCTACCCGTTAAAATATTTTCACAATTAACTGTTTGTACGAACAAATTTTTAATTACAAACTTTATGAAAATATATATACATATATATATATATATATATATATTTTCTTCAGATGTAATCATGGATTCAATGAGTCAATATAATACTAACTCGTCTGATTTACGATTTGAACTAGAATACATAATCTCTAAAACATTAAAGATTATATAATCATCATTTAGAACGAAGATAAACGATGTAGAATAATATGTAGCACGAAGATAATCGATATAGAAAGACACGTAGAACGAAGATAATTGATATAGAACGATAGATAGAATGAAGATTATTCTTGAGGTATAGTTTGTGATGTTGAGGTGTGTGGTCCGAATGTTGTCGGTGGTACATGTACTGTTGATGCTGGTGGTACAGTTGGTGCCGGTGATGCTGCTGGTGCTTGTAAGTTTTGCACCATATTCTCCAATGCTACTACTCGAGCACGAAGTTTGTTGATTTCTTCCATTACTCCGGGATGATTTGCAGTTGGAACGAGCAGATGAATATAGTCTAGAATTCTATATATTATGTAATCGTTGCGAGATATTTTGGCAATGAGGGTGAAAATGGTATTTTGGACTGGTTCGCCGGTAAGTGCTTCAGGTTCTTCGCCAAGAGGGCAATAAGATTGATGGAAAGGATTACCTTCTTCGAATCTCCATTGATTGAGTCGACTACGAACCCATCCCAGTCCATCCAAAAAGAAAAATAGTTAAACGGTTGAGACACTTCTGGTTCATTGACTTCGGAGTCTTCTTCGATATTCATCTCGAAATCGCTTCGGAAACTAATGGAATCCAAGCTAGGTGTAGGATCCATTCTACACGATCAGATAGATGATTTTGATATGAAATGATTTTCGGATATCGGATGATATTCTAATTACATAGAATACCTTTATGTAGTACAGGAGATCCCGTAGATTACGGCGGAACTTTCGGAAGCTGTTAGGCAAAGTTAAAATAACAGATACGCTAAGATATGAATTTTGTCTATACACTATCTATGCAGTAAATGCAGTAAGACGTGTCTAGACTAAGAATGATAAGCAGGTCATTTTCAACAAGAAATGATAAGCAAAACTTTTTGACATTCAGACACGGTCAAAGTCCAGACTCACTAATGCATCTAAACAATTATCAGTTAGACACACTAATGCAAGACCTGGTTCGCTAAGACCAACGCTCTGATACCAACTATAACGGCCCGTCCTAATCCGTCTGGACGAACACATCATCATTTGGTTTCGTTGCGAGGTACAGACCTCTATATGATACGTTTTACAAACATTGCATTCGTTTTCAAAAGACAAACTTTCTTTACAACGATAATTGACATGTATGCATACCAAATCATAATATATATCCAAACTATAAAGGACTTAATCTGTCATTTACTTAATAATAATCTTTTTGAACTCACGACTCAAATGCAACGTCTTTTGAAATATGCCACAAATGACTCCAAGTAATATCTTTAAATTGAGCAAATGCACAGCGGAAGATTTCTTTCGTACCTGAGAATAAACATGCTTAAAGTGTCAACCAAAAGGTTGGTGAGTTCATTAGTTTATCATAAACAATCTTTTCCATAAGTTTTAATAGACCACACGATTTCATTTTTCAATATTATTTCCATAATCATTATACAGGCATTTCGCAATCTGTATAAAGATAAAATTATTCATATGTTGAACACTTGGTAACCGAACTAACAGGATGCATATAGAATATCCCCCGCATACAGGCATTTCGCAATCTGCATGCTATATACCGGCCGTCGCAATCAGTATATATCAATCGAAGTACTAAAGCATTCGTACCCCGAATGGGACTTGTCAAGGTCCATAGATCTATCTTTAGGATTCGCGTCAATTAGGGGCCATTTCCCTAATTCTTAGGCTACCAAGCTAACAAGGGGCGATATTCGGTATTCGTAATCCAACCATAGAATATAGTTTAGTACTTGTGTCCATTTCGTAAAACAGTTATAAAAACAATGCATGTATTCTCAGCCCAAAAATATATGTAAAAAGGGAGTAATGAAACTCACAATACTGTATTTTGTAGTAAAAATACATATGACGATAATGAATAATGCAAGGTTGGCCTCGGATTCACGAACCTAAATTAAGTATATAAATTTATATGTTGGTCAATATTTGTCTTAACAAATTAGGTTATGTCATAATGTACCACAATCCTAATGCTCGAGACTAATATGCAAAAGTCAACAAAAGTCAATTTGACTCAAAATGATTTCCAAAATTTATACATGATTATTATATAGTTTAAATATCGTCGTTTTATATTTTTAAATATTTTTTTAAAAGATTTATTAGAATAAATAATATAATTTATTTATTATAATAAAAATATACTTTTATATATCTTAAGTAACAAAATTTATAAAGTTCATTTAATATCATAAAAATATTATGATAGGTTTTATTAAGGCAATTTATATTATTTGTATTACATATTTATTTGATAAAATAACATTGATAATAATAATAAGTAAAAGTTGTATTATTTTGTAATAATAATTATTATTATTCTACTAATAATAATAACAATATTTATATTTATGAAAAATTGGTATTATGATAAAATGATAATTCTTAATAATAAAAATAATGAAATTTTATATTAACAACGATATTCCTACTAAAGTAATAAATTTGTAAAAATGATAGTTTTAATGTTAATAATACTTTTAATAATAATAGAGAAAAAAATAATGAAAAACGATAATTTTATCTAAATCAATATCTTACGATATTTTAATTTCATCATGATACTCATACTCATTATTTCCTAATCGATTCGTTTAATAACTTTTAATCGTCTTTTATATCGCATTCATTTTAATGATCATAATAATTAAGTGTTACTAATATTAGTTTTAATTTTAATAATAATAATAAATATTATGATAATGATAATACTAATACTATTTTAATGACAATAATAACAATAATACTAATTATAACTTTAACAATAATAACGATAGTACTAATAATAAAATAAAATTTTTTAATGATAATACTTTTTATTGATAATGATAATGATAATAATAATAATAATAATAATAATAATAATAATAATAATAATAATAATAATATTAATAATAATAATAATAATAATAATAATAATAATAATTTGATAAAAACTAGAACGACGACGATAATAATAATCATTTTTAATTAATAATACAAAAATTCAATTGACTATAACTTTTAATTCGTTCATCAAAACCATTCGATATCTAAAGGAAAAGTTCTTAATTTTTCGCTAGCTTTCCAAGGACATGCATATCTTATACCTTATCTCAACCGCATGTGTAACTAATTTAGGATTCAACATATCCTATCTAAGGGTAATATCAAAAGTACAAGCATGCATAATCCTATATACTCGAGCACTAGTCAGGGATACACTATTAGTATGTAAAAATTTATTTACGAGTACTCACGTATCAATTTTGAGATTCAATATTGCAGGAAAGGTACGTAGACGCAACGGAGACGATAAATACCAAATTGACCTCACGAGCATACCCATGAACTATACCCATCACCTTCATAGCTATAACCCATAATTTCCTTAGCCCTATCCTACTCGAAAACCAGTTTTGAAAATAATTCGCTCACGACCTCGTCGTAGTATTTTATATATATTACTAATAATAATTATATTAAGATTACAATTTATAATCATAATCCTAATACTAATTAATAATAATAATATAAATATAAATAATAATAATAATGGTTTACGGAGTACTTGAGATAGATAGATAAGAGATTGAATGAAAAATGAATTCAAAACCGAGCTCGTTCGACTTTTAAAGCAATGTTACCTCACCTAACCCCTCATGCGATCGCATGAGAATGTGAGGGTGGCCTCATGAAATCGTATGAGCCACATATTCAACTTATGCTCGTTACTTTTTACATGCAGGCACAATATTATGATTTTTATATATATTATTTAATATATAATATATTTAATCCTTAGAATTAATTAAATATTATATTATATTCTCGTGCCTAGTTGATTTGTAATTTTTGCACCGATGAATAGTACGTTGACGCTCGACTTATGTGCCGGTTCTGGTTTTTCGAACGTCCTTTCGTATGCTTGGAAAACTAGCCTTTTACGTTACGCGACGTGTACCCTTATTACTAATTTGACTTACTCGTCAATAAATTACCTTATAAAAAAATGTAACTTATAAAATTGAGCGTTGTTGTCATTTGCTTCTATAAATCAGTGACTCGTTGTTTATCAAAATATATTATTTTAAATCGAGGCGTTTTATGACTAAGTTAAAAAATATATATATTTTTATTTAGAATTGTAAATTTGTACTTAATAAATATGTTTGAAATATTTAACTAATGATATAATATTTAGTCTTTCAAAATCAAATATATTTCAAAGTTCATTTTATATAATTTAACTCGTTTTTAAATAATAGTAGTTATTTTATCAAGTAATGTTTTTAATATGAAAACTAACTAGTTGATTATCAAGGGACACGAGTTAATCATAGTAAAGTACATTTTTGAAATTCAAACGGAAATGATTACTAACTTTTGACTAACTCTCATTAATGACACTTTTGTAAATCACTTATGCCAAATATTCTGGATACCGTTAAAAAGGGAAGGTTTTCTAAATCAAAGTGGACCTCTCAATAGAAACACACAAATCATATCACAATGAATCTTGATAATCCACCCATTTGATGTTATCTTAATATCTCGTCGATAACTATATTAAACTCATATCGAAACAATACGCTCATGTAAAGTATTATTCATTTAATACTTTGTTAATATTCTTAAATTATAATATATATACACATATACATATATAATCATATTCATTTAATGGTTCATGAATCGTCGAGAACAGTCGAAGGGTAATTGGTCATATGAACATAATTCAAAGGTTTTGAGATTTCAACATTACAAACTTTGCTTATCGTGTCGGAAACATATAAAGATCAAGTTTAAATTTGTTCAGAAATTTCTGAGTCGTCACAGCTATGAACATCGTTACTACCTCAAGTTTAGTAGGTAAACCTACTGTAATTGACAAGAATTAATCTTGAGCTTCAAAGGATCTTTGATGGCTTGGAAGTTCTTGAAGTAGAATCATGGAATGAAAAGAAGTTCAAGTAAGATTACTACTTGATTAAAGATAGTTATATTTATAGAAATCGAATCAAAGCTTGAATATGAATATTACTTTAATTTAGAATGATAACCTACTATAAATAATAAGAGTTTCTTGATCTTACATGATTACTTGGAATGGACTAGAAAGATTGAAAGTAATCTTGCAAACTTGAAAGGATTTTCGAAGTGTTCTTGAAGTGTTCTTCCTATGATAATTATAGCTTGATTCTTGAAGTAGTTTTTGATGAAGATGATGATTAGTTTACTGGAAATTTCATTCTTGAGGGTGTGTGTGTGTTTTGAGAGAGAATTAGAAAGAAAATTAGAAATGAAATGAAGTGAATGGTGAGTGGTGAGTGGGGTTAAAGGAGTTCTTGTTTTGTTTTCTTGCTCATAAGTCATGCTAGTTGTCTAATGGTTGGTTCCACATGTTTGTTGACTAATTGAGGGCTGCTAAGAGCTTATCAGTTGAGTGTATATATCAATAGTATATACATCTAGAAGCTGCGTATTATACGGGTGAATATACTGTATGAATACGAGTAGAATTCTTGATGAAAACTAATGGGAATACGATTATAACTATCTTTGTTAAGTATAAGTATTTTGATATATGTCTTTAAGTCTTTAAAATGTGTATTAATACTTCTAAATACATTACATATATATACATTTTAATTAAGTCGTTATTTCGTCGTTAATCGTTACATATATATAATGTTTCGAAACCCTTAAGTTAGTAGTCTCGTTTTATGTATATAGTTCATTGTTAATACACTTAATGATATACTTAATTATCATTTTATCATGTTAAACATAATGTATTAATGTATCTTAATACATTACATATGTATTTATGTTAATTAAGACGTTATTACGTCGATAACCGTTACATATATATCTTGTTTCGAATTCCTTAATTTAGTAGTCTCATTTTATGTATATAACCCATTGTTAATATACTTAATGAGATACTGCCTTATCATTGTATCATGTTAAATATATACATATGTTCATATATATATCATCATGTCGTTTTTACAAGTTTTAACGTTCGTGAATCGTCGGACAAACTGGGTGGTCAAACGTTTACATAAAATCCGTTTCAATAAATCAAGTCTTAACAAGTTTGATTTCTTAACATGTTGGAAACATTTATATATATGTAAATATCAATCTCAAATATATACATATATTTCTATACATATCTTATTTACAAATAGTGGTTCGTGAATCGTCCGGAAAAGTCGAAGGTTACATGAACATAGTTCAAAATTTTTGAATTTCAACTTAACAGACTTTGCTTATCGTGTCGAGATCATATAAAGATTAAGTTTAAATTTGGTCGGAAATTTCCGGGTCGTCACATACACAAGATACATTGATCATTGGATCAGATTCCCAACCTCCAGTGTTGTTTGATGGCAAGTACACTCAGTGGCTCCACCATATCACTCAGTACATAGACTACAAGGGTGAGAAAGCAAAGTACATATGGGCTTCTCTGAGAGATGGTCCAGTTGTTGAGTTTCATCCGGATACTGGTATGCCAATTCCAGTCTATGAACTTTCTGGAGAAAAACGTGAGAGAGCTCAGGGTGACATAGAGACTAAGAACATTGTTATGCAAGCCATCCGGTATGAGTTGTTTGAAAATGTTGACAGCAACACCACTGCAAAGGACATATGGGATGAGATCAAACGACAGCAGGAAGGTTATGACATGTCTGATGTTACTAAACTGAATAAGGCTCTTGGATTTTATGAAGATTTCAAGCAAGAATCTGATGAACCACTCAAGGATACCTATCGTCGTTTCAATGGTGTTCTCAATGAGTTGAAAAGGTGCAAGATTACAAAAGTCAATGCTGAAATCAACATGAAGTTCCTCAAAAAGCTCAATGCTGATTGGCTTCCTTAAGGAACCATCATTCGATCTACCAAAGAGATTGACAAGATGACTATTCATGAGCTTGTTGGAGTTCTTATGCATTATCCACCAGAAGTGTCTAAAATTCAAGAGGGAATGAAAGATTCATCTCCAAGTGATCCACTTGCTCTCATTGCCAAAAAGAAGAGCAAATGATTTCCTACTTCCAAAAGCTTATCAAAAAAAGTGCTTGGTGAAGAATCAACTAATTCTGAAGAGTTGAATCTTTCTGATATTGATGATTCTCATCTTGAATTAGTCAAGATGGCCGCCATATTTACCAAAGCGTTGAACAAACACAGGTTCAAAGGCAAATCAAGCAATCAACGCAAGAACTCATCTTCTTCCTCTTACTACAAGAAACCTGATCAATCAAAATGTCAACGTGCTGATGATTCCAAGAAGGATGATTCAATGTGTTTCAATTGTGGCAAAGCTGGTCATTACTCTCGTGAGTGCAAGATGCCTAAGAAAAAGGATGCAGCTTACTACAAGAAGAAAATATTGATGGCAAATATTGTGGAAACTGGAGGAGAGCTGAAACCGGTTGATGATACTTGGTTTAACTGGACTGATGATTCAGATTCAGAGGTGGAACATGCAAATGTTTGCAAAGTGACTAAGCTTATCAAAGCAAAGGAAGCAATGGAGAATTCTGACACAACATCTGATGATGAGGTACAATCAACTGATATCCCACCTAATTTTATAAAAACGCAAAATGACTTGATGAACAATTTGGTTTCAATGTCAAAAGAAGTCAAAGGTGTAAAATCTGAAAAAAGGTTTTAAAAGATAAAATCAAACTTAATGAGACCAAACCTTCATCATCGAAATTATAATCGGAATTGCAAAGATTGAAAGTTCAACTCAGCTCTACGGACACTGAGTTGGAAGATCTGAAAAAGACAATTCATCCGATTAAAGTCGAAAGGAATGATTATCATCTAAAATCAGAACGTCTTGCGGAAAAAGTTCAATTTTTGAAAAAAGATCTTAACGATTTGAAAAACCAACATGAACTCACACTTTTAAAGCTAAACAAGAAAATTATTCAATTGGAAAACACCATAATTGAGAAGAACACTGAAATTTCCTCACTGTCAAAAGAGTATTTTCAAATGAAAGCTCAACTTGTTCGATATGAGGAAAAACTCTATCGAACAAAGCAATCTAAAGATATCATTGATATGGAACTTTCAAAATAAACAATTTTCATGAATAGACCAAAAAAAATTCATGGTGATAAGTGGGGGTTGGGTTATGAAGATCCAAAGATTTTAGATGATGCTTCCAAAAAGATTCCAGGATTATATCATTCTGATTACTTTCAAGCTGGTTTACCATATCATTTTGTGCATGCATCTGATGATGATTTTGATGATATTATTGTTAATCGCAAATCTAAAAAATACTATCAAATTAGCTTAATGTATGAGAAAATCAATGCTAAAATGGGTAAATCAAATCCTGATTTCTTGAAGGAACTTGTTGAAACTGAAAAGAATATGCAATGTGCTAACGATGTGCCTAAGCGTAGATTGGTTTATATTCCCACACTCATGCTAGAGAAATACATTTTAATGCTTAAGAATGAAGTGTTTAACAAGCCTAGTTCTAGCATTATTACCATAGATGAGGTGATTGAACAACCTGTTGTGGAAGAGAAACCAATGTTACCTGCTTTACCTGCATGTTCTGTTTCCGATTCTCAAATCTGTGAAGGCCTAGCACATGAAATTACTGTCGTGTTTATGATAGTATCTCTAGGTCAAGAGATTTGAAGGTAGAACCTCAGGAAGAACTACCAGTTGCACCTAAGGTAGAACCTACTGATGAAAAGCCTGAAGAGTTAGATTTACATCATCTAGTTGATAAACTTGAAAAAGAAAACATAGAATTGCAACTTAGATGTAATCACTTGAAACAAACACTTGAATTGTGTGATAAATTGCCTACATTTCCTCTAAAAGAATGTTCTTATGCTTTTAAGGAACGTGAAGTTTTAGTGTCTGCTGAGGATTTATGTCTTGAAATTCAAAGCTTAAATCGTAAGATAGTTCAACTAAAACAGGCTAACACACAATTGCAAACATCTTTACATGCACACACAACACATATGAATTCTACTTGTTTGAATGGCTCACCTTTAAGGTTGCCTTGTGTGAATAAAGTGTCGGAGTGTGCTGGAGGGATTGATATGAAGGTTGCGGGTAAATCACATTCTGATGTTTCTACACCCATTACCATTCTTAAAAACCCTTTACGTTCTCAACTTGTGAAAAGAGTTTCAAATGTCACACCTTCAAAACAATTTATTGTTAAGAAGGAACATCAATCAAATGGTTCTAGTTCAATTAAAAAACTTCCTCTGATGTTAATAACAAAACATACAAAGGAATGTCTTTTAAAGAAACCAGTGAAGTATTTAAAACAACACAAGAGTCCAAAACCTGATTTTAGTGAGTATGATGCAAAGGAACGTAAAATCAAAATGGAAATTTTGCAAAATCAATCTACTCAACTATCAACTAAAAAATTTGGACGTCTCACTGACAAAGGTGTTTTTCGTGTCACAGGTTTTAATCCAAACTTGAATTACAAGTCTGTATGGGTTCCTAAGTCAACGACTAAGAAAGTAGCAAACAAACCAGAGAAATTTGCTAGTCGATCTAGGAAGTCATCACATGTTTTTCAATTTTTTTCTGTGAACAAAACATCTACATGGAACAAGTTGTGTGTTAAGACTTCTGATGATAATGTAAAACTTGATATTGTGTATGATGCTTCATGTAATGTGATTTTAAATGATGCTTTATTGCCTAAACTGCATGATGCTTTACGTGATTATCTCATTATTGATCCAAAGTTTGTTGCTGGTACTAACCGTAGAAGACCCAAGAAACTTTGGGTACCTAAATTCTAGGAAATTCACATTGATAGGGTTTCGACATCTGTTTATGGTACATCGACTCCAGTTGTTCTCGATAAATGACAGGCGATAAATCCTTGCTTGTCAATTTCGTTGACAAATTCCTAGGAACGGTTACATTTGGAAATGATGAGATTGCAGCGATAACAGGATATGGAGATTATGTGAAAAATGGCATAACGATCACACGGGTCTCATATGTTGAGGGTTTGGGGTGCAGTTTATTTAGTGTCAGCCAATTATGCGATGGAGATCTCAAAGTTCTGTTTGAACGTCATCAATGCTCGATGCAATCCACCGATGGAAATGATCTTCTTGTTGGTAAACGTTGTGCTTCACTATATACTATTGACCTCAATGATGCACCATCACATGAAACCATGTGTTTGGAAACTCGTTCTACAAAAGAAAATTCATGGCTATGGCATCACCGGATGTCACACCTGAATTACAAGGGTATTAATCGACTGGTCTCTAAAGACCTAGTTGATGGTATTCCAATCTTTCATTATGATAAACATTATGTGTGTCCATCATGTGCGATGGGTAAGCTGAAACGGACTAATCATCCGCTTAAGCAAAACCCCAGTACTTCATCGTCTTTGCAATTATTGCATATGGACTTATGTGGACCCATGAGAGTTTCTAGCCTCGGTGGCCGGAAACGTGTGCTTGTCATTGTGGACGACTATACCCGATTTACTTGGATTTTTCTTATGAGAACTAAGTCGGAAACCCCCGCCATTATCATTGAGTTCATCAAAAAGACTCAACGCTCTTTTAACAAACATGTTAAGAGCATTCGAACTGATAATGGGACGGAATTTAAGAATGACCTGCTTCATTGTTATTTGAAAGACCAAGGCATTGAACATCAGTTCTCTGCTGCTCGAACACCCCAACAGAATAGAGTAGTCGAACAACGTAATAGTACATTGTCCGAGGCAGCTCGAACGATGTTTGCTTACTCTAAACTACCTCTAAAAATGTGGGGGGAGGCCATTTCAACTGCATGTTATACCCAAAATCGATGTATCGTTAATAAACGTTTTGACAAAACTCCTTATGAGTTACTATATGGTAGACGCCCGAATGCCAAATATTTCCGTGTCTTTGGTTGTATATGCTATGTGCTTAACGATTTTGACAGCCTCGGAAAGTTTGATCCTCATGGCGATCAGGCCATATTTCTCGGTTATTCTTCGAACAAAGTTGCTTATCGTGTCTATCACAAACGGACAAAGATGATCAAGGAAAGCATTAATGTCAAGTTCAATGAGTTATCGGGAATGGATTTTGAACAACTCAGTTCAAAACCCGATCCTAACCTGGCGACCACTTCTTCCGCACAAAACTCAATTTTCTTGAAGAAGGGTGTTCCTACGGTAACAACAGAGGAACTGGATCTACTGTTCGATTCTTTGTATGCTCCTCAGCGAAATTCAACTGTTAATGCCGTATCTGAAACACCAGCTCAGTCTTCTACTTTGGAGACTCAACCAAGTCTTTTTGATGAAGATTCAACACCAACAGATTCACCCGTTGTTTCTTCATCCTCCCTTCCTCCTCCTGATGCTAATCTTGAACCAATTCAAGATACAACTCCAGTTGTTTCTCCAGATACTCAAACGAATCCATTAGAAAGTGTTACATCAGCTCAAGTGGATCAAAGTTCAACGTCAACAACGGTTGATGTTTCAATGGATACCACTGATGTAAAACCTCTTCCACATAACAACTGATGGACTAAAAGTCATCTGATAGATCTTATCATTGGTGATGCATCTGCTCCAGTTTCAACTCGAAGGGCTACTCAGAATTTGTGCTTATTTGCTGCCTTTCTTAGTAAGATTGAACCAACAACGGTGCTCAAGCTTTACTAGATCCAAACTGGGTGGTAGCAATGCAAGAAGAGATCAGTCAGGTTGATCGTTTGAAAGTATGGCGATTAGTTCCAAGACTAGTGGGTCAACGACCAATAGGGGTTAAGTGGATTTTCAAGAACAAGAAGGATTCTGATGGAATTGTGGTTCGAAATAAGGCACGTCTTGTGGCCAAGGGATATCGACAACAAGATGGTATTGATTATGATGAAATGTTTGCTCCGGTTGCAAGAATTGAGGCTATTCGCCTATTTCTTGCATTTTCTTCTCATATGAAGTTCACGGTGTTTCAAATGGATGTCAAAACTGCTTTTCTGAATGGTCATCTTCATGAGGAAGTTTATGTTGATCAACCAGAAGGCTTTGTCGATCCCATTCATCCAAACCACGTCTACTTCTTGGAGAAAGCTTTGTATGGTCTAAAGCAAGCACTGCGTGCATGGTACGAGACCTATATAAAGTACTTGCTGGATAATGGCTTCTCTCATGGAACAATTGATACAAAGCTCTTCATCCATAAAAACCACGGTTACATTCTCTTGGTTCAAATTTATGTTGATGATATTATTTTTGGTTCCACGTCCTCGGCCTTATGAAAAGAATTTGGTGACCTTATGGCCAACAAATTGGAAATGAGCATGCTAGACCAGCTTAATTTCTTCTTGGGGTTACAAGTAAAACAATTACCAAACTGGATTTTTATCAGTCAAACAAAGTATATCAAAGATATGCTAAAATGTTTTAAAATGACAGCTTTAAAACCAATGAAAACCCCAATGAGGACTTTACTGGATACTGATGCTAATGGGGAACCCTTTGACGTTACGCTTTATAGAAGCATGGTTGGCTCTTTAATGTATCTGACTGCAAGTAGACCAGACATTACACTTGCTGTAACGGTCTGTGCTCGTTTTCAGTCAAACCCGAAGAAATCATACTCCAAAGCGGTGGTTGGAATTTTTCAGTACCTGAAAGGTACACCTAACCTTGGAATCTGGTATCCTCATGGATCCAATTTCAATCTCACTACTTATACAGATGCTGATCATGGTGGTTGCTATGTTGATAGAAAAAGCACATCTGGATCACTTCAGATGTTAGGAAATAGGCTAGTCGGTTGGTCATCCAAAAAGCAGAACTGTGTGTCCTTATCAATAGCTGAGTCTGAGTATATTGATGCAGCTCATTGTTGTTCACCAGTTCTGTGGATGCAAACTCAACTTTTGGACTATGGCTTTAAGATTTCTAGGACTCCAATTTACTGTGATTCACAAAGTGCTATTGCAGTAACTAGCAACCCGGTCCAGCATTCTAAGACTAAACACATAGATATTCGTTATCATTTCATTAAGAACCATGTTGAAAAAGGAGATGTAGAATTATACTTTGTGCCTACTAAAGTGAAATTAGCTAACATGTTCACTAAACCACTAGATGAACTTAGGCTAAAGTTCTTGATCAAAGAAATTGGCATGGTAGAGTATAGTGCTTAACTTTCCTTAGCTACATTGGGACTTTTTCTTGGGATCTTGTGTTTAGGGGGAGTTATACATTTCTAGGGGGAGCAACTGATATCTTATGCTTTAGATATTTTCTTTCAAGGGAGAGTTTTTATTTTTCTTTTACTTTTCTATTAACTTCATGGGCTTATTGTTTCAATAGTTACGAAAGGGGGAAGTAACTTATTGATATCATATTTCAAGGGGGAGTTAATTCATTTTCTTGGAAAACTATCAAAATGATGATTTACTAGCTTGTATATCACATTTTGAGGGGGAGAAAACGGGAGAAAATGAAAAGAAATTGATTTTCAAAAGTGAATTCATAAATTTTTTTGTTTTAAATCTGAAATAATTCACAAAGGCTTGTATACATCTCAGTATGCAATCCGTTTCAACAATTGGTTTCACTGAAGATTTGTACTTGTACATAATTCAAAGTTTTTCTAAGTAAAAATCTTGTTTTGAGAAAATTCATAAAAATTAGAAATGTTAAAATCCAAAAAGATTTGAATTTTTACTGAATAAATGCTAGTTTTGGCATTTTACCGAATTTGACAACCAACAGTACAGATTCGGTAAGTTCAAAGTTTTTCAAAATTGTCGCAGAAATGTTTTTTCATTGAAAATGTGATAATCTAAAAAAATCCTTGATAAAAATTTGTCAAGATTTGAAGTTAAAATTGATTAATTTTAAAAAATGGACTGTACTCGGTACAGATTGGCCCATTCGGTAAAGTCCATGATTTAAAACATATTCGGTATCTATAAATAGGAGGGTCAAAGTCAAACTTTCTCTCATTTTGTATTAATTGCATACCGAATCTGACAAAACTTACCGAGTCTTCCTAATCTACCGAATTCGTCCTTCTCCTTCATCAAATCTTTGGTATATCTTTGTTTAAATCAAATCTAAATATCACATGTTGTAGATCTGAGATAATTAGATGTTTATAAACCAGAAAAAGATCAAAAACTACAGATTTTGACACTTAATTTTGTGAAATTGTTGAATATACCGAATCTGAGTCGAATGTCTTTAATCTTAGATTAAACTCATTTTGATTAGGTTGTTTAACATGAAATCTTGTAAAATCTATGTTAAATTGATTGATCTATCAATTGACCGAATCTGATTACATGTATAATTGAGTATTTGATGGATTCTGTATATACAGAATGTGGTCTTGCTATAGTACCGAATCTGTTCTAATCAGTTAACATGTTTTCCTGTTTTTAAATGAGTGGTTAATTGTTTATGGTTTTGATTCTGCATGATATGAGACTGAATATGCATGTTTGAGTGATTATCAATTAATTTTGAGGTTTACCGAATCTGTCCTTGGCTTGATACCGAGTCTGCTATTTGGTACTTTGAAATATTTTAATTTTTGACTTGAAACACCTCACATGTTTATTCAAAGTCTTTGAATTGAAAACTCAAGCTTATTTGGTTACCGAATCTAAAGTTTTCATGTTTACCGAACCTGCTTGAACTGTGTTGAAAAATTGACTAAGTGTTGTTCTGATTTGTTATGGTATATATTTGATTTTACATGATAGGGTGAAATATGATGAATATCATATGAATGTCATGTTTGTCAAATGTTGATACTTGTTTGGAATAAATGATTTTTATAACTTAGAAAAACCATAAAAATTATAAAATCTAAAAAATACAAAGGTTTTCAAAGGAAAATAAGAATAGAGACATATGCTTTATGATAACATCTTGTGGTCTTCTATTTCTTATTTATTCAGCTAAATGGCGAACAATCACTTCATTAATTCTGAAACCAACATCCCGTGCAATTACTGGACTGCTATTCTAGAGAGGCATACTTTATGGCCTGCTCTAAGCTCAATAGTTAGTGTGCCAATCACAGACTTAGACCTTCGAAACAGAACAATAAGGTTTATGTAGGCTACACAACCTTCAACTGCCAATCCACAGGGAGAACCAGCTAGATTTGAATTTGAGCTGAGAGGGGTACAAGGATACAGGAGTTTCACAAAAGCTGACTTCAGAAGGATCTTTCAGCTTCCTCTTGTACAGAATGTTCCTACTCTTCCTACTACTCCGCAGATGATGAGCTCAATCTTCGCACTTGGATATGTTGGGGCTACCAATGTTCCACCAGCTAAGTTTCAAAAGAAGTATTTGCACTCTCAGTGGTATGTGATCTTCTCGATCATCAACAGATGCTTGTTAATGACAAGGAGTGGATCCGACAGTGTAACTGTGCCAATGCTCAAGCTGTTCTACTCATTCATAAGAGTGGAAACTCCAGATTACGCAGAACTATTGTGGGATTTGGTTCAAGCTCAAGTTGATAAACCAAGGTGTGACGACCCAGAAATTTCCAACCAAATTTAAACTTAATCTTTATATGATTTCGATACGATAAGCAAAGTATGTTAGGTTGAGTCTCAAAAATTTTGACCTATCTTCATATATGCAATTACCCTTTGACTGTGCTCGACGATTCACGAACAGTTGTATGTAAATAAATAAATTTATATAAATATAAATATAAATATATATATATATTAATTTAAATTAATATAATACAATTTAATCATTTGATTTAAAGATATAAAGTAATATACAAAAGAATTAAGCTGTTATTGGAATGGATCTATATATATGTATCTATATATGACTATTACACATAATTAATATGTATATTGTAATATATATAAATATATAAATGTTAAATATTCAAGTATGCTATTATATAAAATAAGTATTATACAATTAATAAAATATAAGGATAGAATATTATATGTAATCACAAGTTAAAATATAAATGTTATATTAAAATTTTTAATATAATATATATATATATATATATATATATATATATATATATATATATATATATATATATATATATATATATATATATATATATATATATATATGAAATTTGTTATATATAAGTTGCTATAGTATTATTATTTATATTATTATTATCATGAATATTATTAGAATTAGTATTATTATTATCATTAATAATATTATTGTTATTATTAATATCATTATTATTGTTATTATCATTAAAAATTTCCAATGTTATTATTAATATTTTTATTAACCTTATTATTAATAAATATCAATATCCTTGTTAATTATATTATTGTTATTATTAAATGCCATTAAAATTGAATTATTATTTCTATTATTAGTATTTTTATTATATGTAATATTATAAACTATATTATTAATATTAAATTGTATTAATAATCTTATATAGAATATGAATAAATAAATAAAAATGTGTATGATTAGTTGGAGGTCCACAATTTATATTATAATCCAGTTGAATACAAAAATTGTTGAAGATGAAACTGTTAAGGAATCAAATTTTGTTAGTGATCACTATCACCTTTATATTGTTTTATCGTCATTCATATCTTCTTGATTCCTTCTGTCTAACTTTACACTCATATAAAATTCGATCAAATTAGGGTGTTAAGTCATTCGAATTTTTCCACTATCACTAACAATTACACAAAATCAATTACAACAACCAAATACCATGAAATCAGTTAAGATTCATTAAGTTTTTTTTTAACAGATAGCGTGACACCATGTTCTTCAACTTTTTATTCATATTACGATTTCGAAATCAATTTAAAAATCTAATAATGCAGTTTTATGAGGATTCAAATAGTTAAACTATCTGCAAAGTTTGAAAATTCAATTCTTTTTATTGACTACGAATTTTTGAGTCAAAGATTAAAATGAAAAAGTCAACTAACTCGTTCTTCATCAAATTCGCTTTCATTTTGAAGTTTCTGATAAAATTATTGATTTAAAAAGTTTCCATGAATGTTTTCCAATCTATTTTGTGTTATAACTTTTATCTATAACGCTATCATTTACAAGATCAATTTTGTTTTTTGTGTTATAAACCGACGAGCAGCGACTGTTGCTAAATACTTTGTATTTTTTTTTTGCGTTGGTTAAATATATATCTCAACTTATAAATCGTTTGCGAATTAATCTCATATTTTAAAACGATTGAATTGTAATTATGTTGGTTAAAATGGATCCATGGTCGACTGAAATTGGTAGAAGAAGAAGAAGCAGAAATAGGATAAGTAAGAAATACGGGTTATATTTTAGAGGGATCGATTTATTACAGATAAACAGACATAGATGGATGGTTAAGGGACGGTGTCGGGTTACAAGAGGTCGGGGGTATATATATATATATATATATATATATATATATATATATATATATATATATATATATATATATATATATATATATATATATATATATATATATATAATATATATATATATATATATTTTATCATTCAAGTATTATCATTGCTATTATAATTATGATTCCTATTATTGTTATTATTACACTTTTCATTTTTGTTATTATTATTATTATCATTAAATAATAAAATTGTTATTTGTATTAGTATTATTATTAATAGGTATTATGAATATTAGTTATTATTGTTATTACCGCTAGTATAAGTAGTAGCTACCAACTATTATTATCGTTATTATAACCTTAGTTACAATTATAATTATTATTATTATTGTAATTACTAATATTATTATCAAAATAAGTATTATTATTAAAAAATATGATTATTAATATCATACTTATTAATCTTAAAAATTACCTTTTTAAGCAGATAAATATTTTGTACATAAAATATACCTATTAAGTATACTATAGTTATATTAAAATTTCACATAACGATATATACATCAAACTTACTAATATTATTTATATAAATACTTACCAATGACAAACTATCGATTTTTAAATATAACATTAAACAAATATGGATATATTAATATAACTATACCAATAATAACCATTTTGAATATAAACACAAATTAAATATAGGATATATAAATTAGGATATAATAAATTGTTCGATTAGGATTATACGTTTTAATATATACATACCAATGATATAGGTTCGTGAATCCAAGGCCAACCCTACACTTGTTCAATGACGTCATATGTATTTTTACTACAAAATACAGTATGGTGAGTTTAATTACTCCCTTTTTATATATATTTTTGGGCTGAGAATACATGCAATGTTTTATAACTGTTTTACGAAATGGACACAAGTAATAAACTTAATTCTATGTGGGTTAGAATCACAAATATTCCCCTAGCTTGGTAACATTAATCTATTGGTTTATGAACTGGTAGGCGCGAATCCTATTGATAGATCTATCGGGTTTGACAACCCCATCCGGGCTAGTCGCGCTAGCATTAAACGTGTGTTTAGTACTTCGAGGTTAACGAAACGCACTTGATTCGTTGCAGATATTATTATACATCAGGGGTATTCATCATTATTATTGTTAAGGCTTGTTACCAGGTGCCCATGGTTATAGAATGTTTTTATTACACTGCGGTGTAAGGATTTATGGAAACTAAAATCTTGTGGTCCATTACTGTTACTGAAAGTATTATTTATGATAAACCTATGAACTCACCAACCTTTTGGTTGACACTTTTAAGCATGTTTATTCTCAGGTACGAATTAAGTCTTCCACTGTGCATTTGCTCGTTTGAAAGATATTACTGGAAGTCATTCATAGTATATTTAGGTCAGTACTTCGCAATGGGACCAAATGTTGAAGACTTCGTCCAGGTGGATTTGGACGGGCCTTGACAGTTGGTATCAGAGCAGAGGTCTTAGGGAACCGGGTCTTGCATTAATGTGTCTAACTGAAAGTTGTTATGATGCATTAGTAAGTCTGGACTTCGACCGTGTCTGCATGTCAAAAGTTTTGCTTATCATTTCGTGTCAAAAATTACCTGCTTATCATTCTTAAGTCTAGACACATCCTATTGCATTTACTGCATAGATAGTGTATAGATAAATTCATATCTTAACGTATCTGTTATTTTAACTTTGCCTGATAACTCCCGAAAGTTCTGCCATAATCTACGAGATCTTTTGTACTACATAAAGGTATTCTATGTAATTAGAATATCATCCGATATCCGAAAATTATTTCATATCGAAAATCCTTTATCGAACCGTGTAAGATGAATTCTGCAACCAGTTCAAGTTCCTCGGATTCCGACAACTATTCCGATATGGATTTCCACACTAGCTCCGAAAACAGTGCAACCGAAATGGACCAACCGATTAGTCAGCTTCAATTCTGGATGAATTGGGGATAGGTTCGTGATCTACTTAATCATTGGAGACAAGAGGAAGGTGACCCCTTCCACCCACCAAATTGCCCACTTGGCGAAGAACCTGAATCACCTATCGGCGAACCAATCCGAACCACCATTTTCACTCTTATTTTCAAGGTATCTCGCCACGATCATATAATATTTCATGTTCTAAACCTTATTCATTCCCTCATTACAACCGTCAATCAACCCAGAATAATAGAAGAGGTCAACGAGCTTCACGATCGAGTAATCAATATGGAGAATATAGCGCACAACTTACAAGCACCAGCAACATCATCGGCATCAACTGTACCACCAACATCACACGCCTGAACATCACAATTTATACTTCGAGCATAATTACCGTTCTACCTATTTTTCTACGTCATTTATCTTTGTTGTATGTGGCAATTATGTAATCTCCAATGTTTTAGAGATTATGTTTACTAGTTCTAACGATAAATCAAATGAGTTTAATATATTATTGACTCGTTAAATCCATGATTACATCTGAAGAAAATATATATGTATGTATATTTTCATAAAGATTGTAAATAAAAATTCATTTGTACAAACTGTTAATGATGAGAATATTTTAACGGGTAGGTAATACCCGAGGAATATTTGGGTTTCACATTAATAAGTTACACTGTACATTCTTCAATTCTGATTCAACGATCGTTAACTATCCTATTCAACTACACAGATATATGTATCCCTTTATCGCGGAATAATCATTTTCATTCAAATTCAATTTCAAATTCAAATTTTGACTGATCATAATCCCAGTCAAAGATTTCACAAGTGGCAAAATGAGAAAAATTATAGACAAAATAAAATTTGTTAGAAACAAACTGATTAATTATATGGAATTTTGTTAAGAATCCACGCTAACTGTTCCTAGGTAACTGATTACATTTTATTTATCACAATTTAATTATCGCAATTTATATTCTCGCAATTTTATTAAACGTCATTTAATTTCTGTTATTTATTTTACGCACTTTAAAAATCGGGACACATATACAAGTTTTTGACATATCATATCGACGCATCTATATATATTATTTGGAATAACCATAGACACTCTATATGCGGTAATGCTCGAGTTAGCTATATAGGGTTGAGGTTGATTCTCAAATAATATATATACTTTGAGTTGTGATCGAGTCTGAGACATGTATACAATGGGTCACGATACGTATTAATTAATTCGAATATTATATATTAAATTACATATGAATTATTTAATTACTAACTGTGGACTACTAATTGTGGACTACTAACTTTGGACAATTAAAAATGTATTAAAATATTGATTATAACATATGAAACTAAACATTTCTTCAAGTTTGCCACTTGATTTCATCTTAAACATCCTTTGTAACTTGATTTCATCCTTTGTAACTTGATTTCATCTTAAACATCCTTTGTATCTTGACGTTTACAATCAGCATTCAATCATCTAAAAACACAATTCTCTTGAAACCTCTCGAATTGATAACCGATGATTCAGATATCATAGCATTAAATGAAGAGGAAATAACAAAATCGTAGATGGTCTGAACGGCCAAAAGTTTGAAGATAAAGAATGGAGCATTAGGAACGTTCGATAGAAAATTTGGTACTGAAAAATGGATTGAGCAAACCATGAAGGAGACCAAGGACAAATACAAGGACCAAACCCTATATTCAAAGAATCCAGATAATTCTGTATCCGATGAAATCTTTAGAGAATATCTTGCTCCTTACTTATGTTAAAATCGTGCAGAAAATCTTTTCCATCAATCTTCGAACTTAGAAATTCCAAAAATATCGTCATAAATATCTTCGATATTTCTGAAGATATTTTCATAACTACTCTTGTTCGAAATTATCTATCTCTTCGTGCTATCCGTGTTACATTATAAGGGAAACTGTTTTAGTTTCTAAATTTCTATAACATTCGAATTTGAATTATGAATGTTTTTGAAGTAGTGTTGGGAACTGAAGCATGAGTTAGTATAATATAATGACACTTGATCAACGTGATTATATTACAGTAAGTCATGCTGAAAGTTCTAATGAAACATGATGATTCACAGATCATAACGTCATCATGTGCCATGTTACACGACTCATTCATTCTGTTTAACCTCTGAACATATCAAGAAAATATATTCTTGATAGTTCCGTCCTCAGTGATTCTGGTAATATAACAAATCAAATCGTGCTATTACGTTTCTTTCTGCTTAGAACGTTAAGTTCATTCGAAACTCTATACCTACAAATTCTGGCCCATTACTTGCTTTACTAGAGGTCGAGAAGAGAATAAAAAGGCAAAGAGCTCCGAAATATAAGGAAAAATATAAAGCCCAACAACAACAATTAAATCACAAACCGTGTACATTAATACGGATAGCAATATAAAGACACGAGAGTATGATAAACACAATAACCCCAAGAGCATAGTAGAAGTAAACCGATCCCTCGGGTGGTAGTTGAAATAAAAGAATGATAGATACGATAGTTAGGAAAATATCAAGGATTAGAACTGGATTAAGCATTCTCACAATCTTTTGGATGTATGAACTGAGAAAGAAAGTATGGAAATATCAGACAGAGTAATCGAGGCAGATCACCGTATTTAATTATAGAGATCTTAATTTCCTTATTCGCCGAAGAATCAAATCTTATTACAAAGATTTCCTCTCAAATCCCTTAAATTCCGAAAATCAACCGTGACTACGTCAAAAATTAAATCTCTATCTCAATCTTCTGTGATAGCTTCATTCGTACTCTTTGAATAATCGAATTGTTTATTCATAATACTCAACGATGATAAAACTTTATTTATGAACTCATATTCGTCAGGAAAACATTTTAATTGTTAGTCATGACGACCTCGATCAAATTTCGGGACAAAATTTCTTTAACGGGTAGGTACTGTGACGACCCGGAAATTTCCGACCAAATTTAAACTTAATCTTTATATGATTTCGATACGATAAGCAAAGTATGTTAGGTTGAGTCTCAAAAATTTTGAACTATCTTCATATATGCAATTACCCTTTGACTGTGCTCGACGATTCACGAGCAGTTATATGTAAATAAATTAATTTATATAAATATAAATATAAATGTATATATATTAATTTGAATTAATATAATACAATTTAATCATTTGATTTAAAGATATAAAGTAATATACAAAAGAATTAAGCTGTTATTGGAATGGATCTATATATATGTATCTATATATGACTATTATACATAATTAATATGTATATTGTAATATATATAAATATATAAATGTTAAATATTCAAGTATGCTATTATATAAAATAAGTATTATACAATTAATAAAATATAAGGATAGAATATTTTATGTAATCACAAGTTAAAATATAAATGTTATATTAAAATTTTTAATATATATATATATATATATATATATATATATATATATATATATATATATATATATGAAATTTGTTATATATAAGTTGCTATAGTATTATTATTTATATTATTATTATCATGAATATTATTAGAATTAGTATTATTATTATCATTAATAATATTATTGTTATTATTAATATCATTATTATTTTTATTATCATTAAAAATTTCCAATGTTATTATTAATATTTTTATTAACCTTATTATTAATAAATATCAATATCCTTGTTAATTATATTATTGTTATTATTAAATGCCATTAAAATTGAATTATTATTTCTATTATTATTATTTTTATTATATGTAATATTATAAACTGTATTATTAATATTAAATTGTATTAATAATCTTATATAGAATATGAATAAATAAATAAAAATGTGTATGATTAGTTGGAGGTCCACAATTTATATTATAATCCAGTTGAATACAAAAATTGTTGAAGATGAAACTGTTAAGGATTCAAATTTTGTTAGTGATCACTATCACCTTTATATGGTTTTATCGTCATTCATATCTGCTTGATTCCTTCTGTCTAACTTTACACTCATATAAAATTCGATCAAATTAGGCTGTTAAGTCATTCGAATTTTTCCACTATCACTAACAATTACACAAAATCAATTACAACAACCAAATACCATGAAATCAGTTAAGATTCATTAAGTTTTTTTTTAACAGATAGCGTGACACCATGTTCTTCAACTTTTTATTCATATTACGATTTTGAAATCAATTTAAAAATCTAATAATGCAGTTTTATGAGGATTCATATAGTTAAACTATCTGCAAAGTTTGAAACTTCAATTCTTCTTATTGACTACGAATTTTTGAGTCAAAGATTAAAATGAAAGAGTCAACTAACTCGTTCTTCATCAAATTCGCTTTCATTTTGAAGTTTCTGATAAAATTATTGATTTGAAAAGTTTCCATGAATGTTTTCCAATCTATTTTGTGTTATAACTTTTATCTATAACGCTATCATTTACAAGATCAATTTTTTTTTTTTGTGTTATAAACCGACGAGCAGCGACTGCTGCTAAATACTTTGTATTTTTTTTTGCGTTGGTTAAATATGTATCTCAACTTATAAATCGTTTACGAATTAATCTCATATTTTAAAACGATTGAATTGTAATTATGTTGGTTAAAATGGATCCATGGTCGACTGAAATTGGTAGAAGAAGAAGCAGAAATAGGATAAGTAAGAAATACGGGTTATATTTTAGAGGGATCGATTTATTACAGATAAACAGACATAGATGGATGGTTAAGGGACGGTGTCGGGTTACAAGAGGTCGGGGGTTCGTGTCCCTGGAGCTGCAGTCTATTTTTTTTAGGCCAATTCCCTTAAGGTAGCTTCTTTTCTTTTCATTTGTATTATTATTATTATTATTATTATTATTATTATTATTATTATTATTATTATTATTATTATTATTATTATTATTATTATTATTATTATTATTATTATTATTATTATTATTATTATTATTATCATGTGTATTAATGATTATTGTTATTATTATAATTATTAATAATATGAATGATAAAATTATAATTATTATTACTAAAAACATATTTATATTTATAAGTATTAAAGACATTATTATCATTAGTATATATATATATTTTTTATCATTCAAGTATTATTATTGCTATTATAATTATGATTCCTATTATTGTTATTATTACACTTTTCAATTTTGTTATTATTATGATTATCATTAAATAATAAAATTGTTATTTGTATTAGTATTATTATTAATAGGTATTATGAATATTAGTTATTATTGTTATTACCGCTAGTATAAGTAGTAGCTACCAACTATTATTATCGTTATCATAACCTTAGTTACAATTATAATAATTATTATTATTATTGTAATTACTAATATTATTATCAAAATAAGTATTATTATTAAAAAATATGATTATTAATATCATACTTGTTAATCTTAAAAATTACCTTTTTAAGCAGATAAATATTTTGTACATAAAATATACCTATTAAGTATACTATAGTTATATTAAAATTTCACATAACGATATATACATCAAACTTACTAATATTATTTATATAAATACCTACCAATGACAAACTATCGATTTTTAAATATAACATTAAACAAGTATGGATATATTAATATAACTATACCAATAATAACCATTTTGAATATAAACACAAATTAAATATAAGATATATAAATTAGGATATAATAAATTGTTCGATTAGGATTATACGTTTTAATATATACATACCAATGATATAGGTTCGTGAATCCAAGGCCAACCCTACACTTGTTCAATGACATCATATGTATTTTTACTACAAAATACAGTATGGTGACTTTATTACTCTCTTTTTATATATATTTTTGGGCTGAGAATACATGCAATGTTTTATAACTGTTTTACGAAATGGACACAAGTACTAAACTTTATTCTACGTGGGTTAGAATCACAAATATTCCCCTAGCTTGGTAACATTAATCTATTGGTTTATGAACTGGTAGGCGCGAATCCTATTGATAGATCTATCGGGTTTGACAACCCCATCCGGGCTAGTCGCGCTAGCATTAAACGGGTGTTTAGTACTTTGAGGTTAACGAAACGCACTTGATTCGGTGCAGATATTATTATACATCAGGGGTATTCATCATTATTATTGTTAAGGCTTGTTACCAGGTGCCCATGGTTGTAGAATGTTTTTATTACACTGCGGTGTAAGGATTTATGGAAACTGAAATCTTGTGGTCCATTACTGTTACTGAAAGTATTATTTATGATAAACCTATGAACTCACCAACCTTTTGGTTGACACTTTTAAGCATGTTTATTCTCAGGTACGAATTAAGTCTCCCGCTGTGCATTTGCTCGTTTGAAAGATATTACTGGAAGTCATTCATGGCATATTTAGGTCAGTACTTCGCAATGGGACCAAATGTTGAAGACTTCGTCCAGGTGGATTAGGACGGGCCTTGACACAAGGGGTTCCTACATCCCTTGTGAAAGGTTTTTCTGTATCTTTATCCATGATGCCATTAATGCTTGCAGAAATGCAAATATTTTTGTACCAGGTACACATATATTACCTATGAAGAGATTTGGGGAGTTAAAGATGAATACTCCGGTGATTGCTGACAATCAATTCACTGCGCCAATTCCAACTTGGCTAGTGAGGCTAGCTGATCACCAAGACGCTCGAATGCGTTTTTATTTTGAGGCTGTAGGTTTACCTCTTCCGAAACCCGGTGCAACAAGTACAAGTTGAACCAGCAGCGGTTCTAGCCCCAGAGGTGGTAGAGGAACCAGTAGTACAACCACCCGGGCCAGCTAATCCTCCACCTAGGATAAACCTCAAATGCTCTGGGGTAGCACGCCAAGCTCAACCCGTGAGGATCAGAGAACCTAGTCCTCCTAGGATTGAACCTACCCTTTCAACTACACCTGAGGAAAGTAGTGACACCGATTCATCACCAACTGAATCATCTCCCGATCATTCTCCAAAGAGAACACGATACATGCCTGAAGAGATGATTCAGACTCCGCCAACCTAACAAATAACTAGATCTAGGACTACGACTCCTATCGTACGCCGAACAGTTACTCCAAAAATTGGTGATACAGACCAAGACTTAGAGCTAAATAGGTCACCCTCACCCATCTCCGTATCACATCCAATAATAATTGAAGGTTCAAAAAGCATGGATGGTAAAAAGACCAATCAGCCCATCCAACCTAATCAGGACTTAATAAAAAATCCTACTATGAAAGGTGCCTCGGCATCTAAGGAAGTAAAGTCTTCCTCTGCAGTAAAGTCTGTGATGACTCAATTGATTGAGGAAACTCAGTCACTGAAGTCCATAACGGCCTAAGGGGAGCCAAAAAATCTTGAAAAGGCACCCTGCGTATCGGCTGGAAATCCTCCTGATATACTTCATCCTCGAGATGTTATAGAGCCTCAATGTACAACAGGGCCTGGAAGTCCGGCTTATCTTGATAAGGGAGATCTGCCGCGTCCCATGGAAACGAGTCAACATGACAATCCTTCGGGATATTTATCAGACTTCCAGCAGACTGTTCCTATGGTTCAAGAAATTGATCCATTGGTTTAAACCACTTCTCTTCCGGATTCTGAAACTCAGGGTCTGGAGGATGAGTCTTTAACTAAAAGAGATGTGCCACCTCATGGTATGTCAATGATTTCAGGAGTCAGAGATAGTAATATCTCTGCGAGAGCTAAACCGACGGGTAGTTCTGCTACTCTGTCAGAGTCCCATGAGACCAAAGTCATGGAGGTGGGTGATTTGAAAAAATCTTCGCCAGTGACAACTCCGGTTGTTGCCCAACCTCCATCAGAAGGGGATATCACGAATCTAACTAGTAGTATGTACAACCCTACATATAAGAATAATACCGCACGCTTATCCCAACCAGCCCTCACGACAACTCAAACAATTTCACAGACATCACCTTCTACAGTTGCTGCAGATGCTGATGCTGTTCCTATTGTTACTTTTCCACCTTCACCCAAACGTTCAACAGATTATTATGATGCTTTGGAACAAGAATATTTCAGTCGTATGTTTTCTCATGTCAATCTTGATGTTCTTAGACGAACTTCACTTCAAGCAATGTTTCATGCCAGAGTACGACATCCACTTACTTCCTGCTCTTCTCCACTAAGTTTTCACCGTGATGATGAACATGACGATTCTGATCCTCAGAATAGTCATGAGGGGGAGATAGGAGTAGATGGAGAATTTCTAACGTTGAATATTTCAACAACGGGTGATGGTGCGAGGTCTGTTTCAACTTCACAAGCTCAAACGGTTTATGTTGAATCTGAGGCTATGCAAACCCATAATGATGTGATTAAGGATGCAGAGCCTGAGTAAGTGATTATTCTAATAATGCAAACAAATCAAACTGAGGTTGAAGGCAGACAAGTTGATGAGGATTTGAACTTAAGTGATTTTTGTCTTGAAAAAACAGATGATGATGGGTTTGTCGTTCTAAGAAAATTATCTGGAATATCTTCTTTTCCTGATGATGTAGAAATTGTGGATGAAGGGAATCCTGATCCGGTAACGGAAAATGATAACGAAATGGATTCTACTGATGAAGATGAAGACAATCTTTATATTAATCCAAATGATAATGACATCTTTGATCATGTTGAAGATGATAATGTTCCAACAGATGACACAACAAATCCTACTGATCAGTCATCAAATTCTACACCATCATCGAGTTCAAATCCAACAAATGCAAATAAAAGTTCAACTTATGGTACCTCTACTTCAAGTGAAACAGTGAATTCCAGATTCAAATATAACAACGGTATATTCTTTAAGAATCGAGAACAACGACTGCAATTGGCAGTTGAACATGATTTCATGATGTTACGAAACACATTCATCAAAGAAAATGCATATAAGATCTTCTGCATTAATGAAACGCCAAGAAGTAAAAGGTTTACCTATAAAGGTACACGATTGCTTCCAGCTAATGAAAGAAACTGGTATGAGTTTTTGTGGAGGAAACATATCAACAAGAACGAAGATGATTTGTGGCTTTAAAGGAAGTTTCGTATATCAGAAGTGTTGAAGATTACTCGAGTCGGAGTAGAAATAAGTGAGAAAAGAGACGTCATCAGTCAGTTCCATGTTATTAGAGAAGATGAGAAGGAGTACAAGTTCACAGAAGCTGATTTTCAAAATCTAGACATGCTTGACATCATTCACATCTATAACTACCTCAGTATCATCATCAATTGACCTTTTGTTAAAGCTCAAGCTTTGAAAGCTGTGAAATGATACATGATGGAGACAATCGAACTGATTAGACGTGAAGATTTCTAAATTGGTCTCGAATCTAATAGGAAAAAGATTCGAATAACTTGTCCGAATCAATTCACAGAGGGACTGAAGGATATGAGAATGTTTCAAATGCAATTCGAACCTGAAGGGTTTGTATTTGTGAATTCTCAGAAAGAAAAAGTGTTCATCCGAACTGAAGCATTAAACAAATATTCAGATGGTACACTCAAGGCTGCACTGAAGTATCTCAAATTTCGTCAAAGCAAGTTTGATGACATTGACATGAAAATGGGTCTTGGAGAGTTCATAAAGCATATTAGAGATCAACTGAAGCTCCGGATCCGTACTAGACAATTTGAGATTCTTCGTGGTCAAAGAAAAAGACGTTATTTCAAAGAAATGGATGAATATCCATTACAGGAGGGAGATCCAAGAAAAGTATGGGGTGTCTGGAAACCTTTAAAGAAGATTTCAGATAATCAAGTTGAATTTTCTGACCCCACTGGCAAGAGATGGAAAGCTACTTTTGGACCTCTCAAAATTACTAAATAGGATTATATTGTAAATTTCTCATTTAACACTAAGGGGGAGATTGTTAGGACCCCGAAGTTGTATAGTGTTAATGTGAAACAAGCTTAAATGAAGGTTCTTTAGAAGAGGGCTATATAGGGAACCTATGTAATCCTAACACAATAGCCATTGCATTGTAACTGAGTTCTAGAAGCTGTGGAATATAAATTTTACCGAAACTCTCTCATACCGAATCTTATTCTTACATACCGAATCTCCTTCTAACTTGTCAATTCTTCCAATCTAAACATGATCTGACCTATCATCTATGATTGTGATCGTTAAGTTTGAACCATAGAAATAAATGAGTAGCAGCTAGTTTGATGGTCTAGTAATGGCAGTCTTTGTGGGTTTACAACTAAACTGGAGGTAGGAGAAACAAGAGGTGGCGATGGTTTTCACGTGGAAGTAGAAACATTTAGCTACTGTTGCAGCAATACAGACACTGAAGCAGCAGTACACAAGCTGTAAATTGGTTGTTTCGTGTAACAAGAAGGAAACGAAGAAAAGAAAAAAATGCGTGATGGTGAAGGTTGGTGGTTTCAAGTGATGTTTGGAGGTGACGGTTGTCATGGTGGGGGTTGAAGATTGTGAACGGTGATGGTGATGGAGAAGGGGTCGGTTGTCACAGAAGGAGGAAAAAGATGAAGGATGGTGGATACTTGGTGATATCACATATGTATATTTTGTATATTTATAAGTTGTATATATATATATATATATATATATATATATATATATATATATATATATATATATATATATATATATATATATATATATATATATATATTGAATTCATATTAGGAGTAAAATGAAAACAGTAAACTCATGAATAAATATCTCATTTATACTGTGCGCAAAATAGTAAAGCAGCCTCTGATTTGGAAAGATGTACCGACAATTTTCACGGACTATTATTTCGTACTCCGTTGTTGAAACGACCCGTCCATATTACTATAAACAAGGTACGCATTAGCGAGGTATTTGACCTCTATATGATACATTTTATAAAATATTGCATTCTTATTTCATAATGACCAAACCTTTCATATATAAATGAAAGTTTTAAACATGTGGGCGATCATTTGAGAAATGATCCCCTAATACATAAGTTCTGGAATATTACAACGTGGGCATAATAGCCAAATATATTACATGACAAAGATAAAGTTTATTAGAATGCAACTTTCTTTAAACACAAGCATGAAAGACGGCATGCAACACCTTAAGCAAGCGATCAGCGGAAGACTTTTAAAGACCTCAGAATAAAGATGCTCAAACTGTCAACACAAAGGTTGGTGAGATATAGGTTTTAAAGCCAGTATAAGATATAATAATAGACCACAAGATTTCATGTTATAAACGTTTCTGCAAAGATATTCTATATGTTATTGAGCGCCCAGTAACTATACTTAACAGATGTTTTCCGTACATATTCCCTTTTCAAAGTTATCTCTACACCGTACCAAGTGTAGTAAAACGAAGTACTAAACACCCGTTATGAACTAGTGCTAACTAGCCCGAGTGGGGTTGTCAAACCCAATAGATCTATCAATAGGATTCGCGCTTACATATTAACCATATGTAACAAATAGTTACCAGACTATTAGGGATATATACAAAGGTACAACTCAACATAGAATAAATATTTAAGTACTTGTGTCTATTTCGAAAAACAAAAGCTACATGAATTCTCATCCCAAAATATTTATAGAGTTAAAAATGGGACTATATACTCACTGTCGTAAAAGTATAGTTTTAACAAGTTTCCAACTTATTAAAATACAGCCGACGTCCTTGGATTCATGAACCTATAACAATAATAACGATTCAGATAATAATACATGTGAACAAAATTAATATAGCAAGTTCATAGAATACTTATATAATAATTTTGAACATTTTATGTTAGTAGTCCATTGTTAGTAGTCCAAAATAGTCTGAAAAGTCCAAAATAGTCCGAAAAGTCCAACAGTCCAATAATCGGTATATATATATAATCTTAGAATTACCCAACGGCGTATTGTGTACATATTGTCTTGCATCAATCCAGAGACGTATTGACTTAGGATTTATCAAAACGTATTGTTTACGTATTGTCATGGAACGTACCAAGATTATTATATATATACAATCTCGGAATCTAATGATAACATGCCCAAATATATATAGGATATAGGAAAAGTTAGCAAGGATATGGTTAATATAGTTTTTAAGGTGTTCTTCATATGTGCAAGTTATAAGTTCTTATAATATCTTAATATAACATCATAATACATATAAATAAGTGTTATTAGAGTTAAGTTAGAAAGATTAGATTAGTTTTCCAAATAAGTTTAAAATTAACTAAACTATGTTCTAGTAGTTATTAGTTATTAATTCTTATATATATATATAGCTATAATCATATGAATTGAACAAGAGTTTTGGTAAGGCTAATACCTTGATTTAAGAAAGATAAGTAGCTGAATATGAAGAGGATTTCTAGAGCTTGAAAAACTCCTTGAATTGGTGCTTAAATATACCAAACTTGGAAGCAAAACTTGAATCAAAGTAAGTGTTCTTGATTGCTTCTTATATGATGATTATAGATTGTTTTTGAAGCTAAAAGATGAAGAAAATGCTTGGGAATGATCTAGTATGAAGATGGGAGTATTTTGAGAGAGAATTTAGAGAGTATGAATGAGAAAATGGAATGGAAAAATCGGTGTATGCATAAAAACATTTTTAAGGTATTTATAGACAACTTATGTTGTCTTTTTTTGACTAATATCAAGTAAAGTTAAATTGATGTTGTCATGCATGACATAATAAGATTGATAATGTCATGCATGACATAATATATCAATCATTCAGATTTCTATTGGTATATACCAATAGTAAATACTTCTAGAAGCTGCGTATAATACGCGTATAAATATTGTATAAATACTGTATACATACAAGTAGCATTCTTGAGAAAAATGAACGGAAATACGAATATAGCTATCTCTTATCTGTATTTGTATATTATTAAGTGTGTTTATACTCATTGTATGTAAATACATTTTAACATAATACATTGTATGTAAATACATTTTAACATAAGTTAATTTCGTCGTTTAAAAAGTAACATATATACTGTTCAAAAACTCTTTAAATTAGTAGTATGAGAATGTATATATAATACCTTGTTAATATACTTAATGAGATATTTAATTATCATATTTTCAAGTTAACTATATATATACATATATATACATACAAGTTATGACGTTCGTGAATCGTAGGAATAAAAGGGTGACCAAAAGCTTGTGTAAAACACTTTCCGGAGGTTCAAGACTTATTAAAATTCATTGCTTATCAAGTAGGAATTATTAAATCGTGTAGATAGTATAATAAAGTAGTCGGAAAAATCTGAGTCGTCACAGTACCTACCCGTTAAAGAAATTTCGTCCCGAAATTTAAAGTAGTACCTATTCAACGTATGATATCAGTAAACAGATGTGGGTACTTCTGCTTCATCTGATCTTCTCATTCCCAAGTGAACTCGGGTTCTCTCTGAGCATTCCATCGGACTTTAACAATTGGTATGTTGCTTTGCTTGAGTCGCTTGACTTCCCGGTCCATAATTTCGATGGGTTCTTCGATAAAATGTAACTTTTCATCGACTTGGATTTCTTCGAGCGGAATAGTGAGGTCTTCTTTTGCAAGACATTTCTTCAAGTTTGAAACATGAAAGGTGTTATGTACCCCGGCAAGTTGTTGAGGTAACTCAAGTCGATAGGCCACCGGTCCAATGCGTTCGATGATTTTAAACGGCCCTACGTACCTTGGGTTAAGTTTAACCCTCTTGCCAAAGCATATCACACCTTTCCAAGGTGACACTTTTAACATAACCATGTCACCAACCTGAAATTCCAATGGCTTTCTTCGAACATCAGCGTAGCTCTTTTGACGACTTTGAGCGGTTCTCAATCTCTCCTTGATTTGCACAATCTTTTCGGTAGTCTCATGTATGATCTCAGGATCAGTAAGTTATCTGTCACCTACATCATTCCAACAGATAGGGGATCTACACTTTCTTCCATAAAGTGCTTCGAATGGTGCAGCATTAATGCTCGTATGATAACTGTTGTTATACGAGAATTCTGCCAATGGTAAATACTTATCCCATCCGTTCCCAAAATCGATCACACATGCTCTAAGCATGTCTTCAAGGGTCTGAATGGTCCTTTCGCTTTGCCCATCGGTTTGAGGATGATATGCAGTGCTCATATCCAGACGAGTTCCTAGAGCTTCATGTAGTGATTGCCAGAACCTTGACGTAAACCTACTGTCGTGATCGGATATAATGGAGATAGGTACTCCATGTCTTGAAATGACTTCCTTCATGTATAATCGTACCAATTTCTCCATCTTATCCATTTCCTTCATAGGCAGGAAATGTGCAGATTTGGTGAGACGGTCGACAATTACCCAGATGGTGTCGTAACCCCATGCAGTCTTTGGTAGCTTCGTGATGAAATCCATGGTTATACATTCCCATTTCCATTCTGGGATTTCTGGCTGTTGAAGCAACCCTGACGGTTTCTGGTGTTCCGCCTTAACTTTGGAGCAAGTTAAGCACTCCCCTATATATGTTGCAATATCTGTCTTTAAATTAGGCCACCAGAAATGTGCCTTAAGATCTTGATATATCTTTCCAGCTCCGGGATGTATCGAGTATCTCGTCTTATGCGTCTCGTCCAAAACCAATTTTCTTAACCCTTTAAACCTTGGTACCCAAATGCGTCCATTAAAATACCGGGTTCCGTCTTCTCGTATATCAAGTTGCTTGTCTAAACCCTTGAGCATCTCATTTCCAAAGTTTTCTTCAGTAAGAGCTCCTCGTTGAGCTTCCTTTATTTGTGAGGTGAGGTTCGTACGAATTTTCATATTCATTGCTCGTACTCGAATCGGTTCTCTTTCTTTCCTGCTTAAAGCGTCAGCTACTACATTTGCTTTCCCGGGATGATAACGAATTTCACAATCGTAGTCGTTTATTAGCTCAACCCATCGTCGTTGCCTCATATTCAATTGTTTTTGATCAAATATGTGTTGAAGACTTTTGTGATCAGTGTACACTGTACATTTGACCCCATATAAGTAGTGTCTCCACATTTTCAATGCAAAAACAACTGCTCCTAACTCCAAATCATGTGTCGTATAATTCCGTTCATGAGTTTTCAACTGTCGAGAGGCGTAAGCAATAACCTTTGTTCGTTGCATGAGTACACAACCAAAACCTTGTCGTGACGCGTCACAATAAATCACAAAGTCATCGTTTCCTTCAGGTAATCATAAAATAGGCGCCGAAGTTAGTTTCTTTTTCAATAGCTGGAATGCAGTTTCCTGCTCTGAGGTCCATTCATACTTCTTCCCTTTGTGTGTTAACGCGGTCAATGGTTTAGCTATTCGGGAAAAATCTTGAATAAACCTTCTATAATAACCAGCTAAGCCCAAAAATTGGCGTATCTGTGTCAGAGTCTTTGGGGTTTCCCATTTTTCAATGGCTTCGACCTTCGCGGGATCAACCTGAATTCCTTGACTGCTAACGATGTGACCAAGGAATTGTACTTCCTTCAACCAAAATGCGCACTTAGAAAATTTGGCATATAACTGTTCTTTTCTTAACAATTCCAGCACCAACCTTAAATGTTGCTCGTGTTCTTGCTCGTTCTTGGAGTAAATAAGAATTTCATCAATAAAGACGATAACAAATTTATCTAAATACGGACTACATACTCGATTCATGAGGTCCATAAATACAGCAGGTGCGTTTCTCAACCCGAACGGCATGACCAAAAATTCGTAGTGACCGTAGCGTGTTCTAAATGCGGTCTTCGGAATATCTTCTTCTTTTACTCGCAACTGATGGTAACCCGATCTTAGGTCAATTTTGGAGTAAACACGTGATCCTTGCAGCTGATCAAACAAGTCATCAATTCTTGGCAATGGGTACCGATTCTTAATAGTTAGCTTGTTTAACTCGCGGTAGTCTATACACATTCGGAAGGATCCGTCTTTCTTCTTAACGAACAGGATCAGAGCTCCCCATGGTGAAGTACTCGGTCGAATAAATCCACGATCTAGCAATTCCCGCAACTGACTTTGTAGTTCTTTCATTTCAGACGATGCGAGTCTATACGGAGCACGAGCCACCGGTGCAGCTCCCGGTACTAGGTCTATTCGAAATTCTACAGATTTATGCGGAGGTAATCCCGGTAATTCTTCCGGAAATACTTCGAGAAATTCTCTTACCACAAGCATATCACTAATGCTATTCTCCTTCGTATCAATCTTCTTCACATGTGCTAAGATAGTATAGCATCCCTTCTTTATGCACTTTTGGGCCTTCAAACAGCTAATAAAGTTTAGCTTATGATTACCCTTTTCTCCGAACACCATCAATGGTTTCCCGTTCACGCAGGGAAAATGAATCGCCTTTTTATAACAAACAATTTCCGCTCTCATCTTAGACATCCAGTCCATACCAATAATTACATCAAAACTACCCAACTCAACAGGTATCAAATCAATTACAAATGTCTCACTAGTTAATTTAAGCTTACGTTTACGACAGATTTTATCAGCTTTAACTAGTTTACCATTTGCTAATTCTACAATATATTTATCCTCCAGGGGCACTAAGGGGCAATTTAGTTTAGAGCAAAATTCTTTACTTACATAACTTCTATCGGCACCAGTATCAAATAAAATATAGGCATGTAATTCATCGATAGTAAACGTACCCGTAACAAGCTCCGGGTCTTCTCGTGCATCATTTGCATTTATATTAAATGCTCTTCCACGGACTGTACCATATTCACTCTTTTAGTTCGGGCACTTGTTCTTGTAATGGCCCTTTTTCCCGCACCCATAATAAATAACAGCTTCAAGAGCGGCTTTATTAACATCTGTGAGAGGAAACCTACAATTTTGAATATGATGCCCTACTTTGTTGCAATCTTTACCCACCACCGTGCAATTCTCAAAGTGGTGTCTCTTGCATTTCTGGCATTGGGGTTGTTTCCCCTGGTAGGTATTCTGGTTCCTCTCGTTACTCACACCCTGCGAGACTTCCTGCTTCTTGTTATGGGGTTGATAGTTGTGATTCCTATCACGATTGTCGTTCTTCCTCTTGTGGTCATTTATTTTGGCCTCGGCAGCCGCCTTTTCCTTGTTTCTTTCTTTGATTTGGTCCATTAACTTATGGACCATCTTGCTTGCTTCATACATTGTTGTTGGATTAGATGCACTTACATTTTCTTGGATTATCTCAGGTAATCCTTTCACAAACTGTTCAACTTTTGCTTCTTCATCTTCAAATACTCCATGTAACGACCGCACTTTTTCGATCATTCTATACTTAAAAGATTAATATTTACATAAATTAAACCTTGCCAACATGATAAGCAATCCAAATTGTCGAGACTTATATTTCCGAAAAGAGTTTTACACAACGTTTGACCGTCTAGTTTGACCGATGATATCACGAACTATACAATATATGATAATTATACGTTTGTGTATATAAATGTATATATACATATTTAACATGATTAATAAATGTTTTAATATCTCATTTTGTATTAATAACAACAAGTTATAAGTATATTTTGAAACTACTAACTTAAGTTTTCAAAACGATAACTATACGTAACGTTATTTGACTTAAATACTTAAGACTATAATGTTTATACATATATTGTATAAGTAATGTATTTAATCACTTTTAAGAACTTAAATACATAAAATCATATAAGTGTATTCACAAAAGATAGCTATATTTGAATCCTCATTCCATTTTTCACAAAATTTCTATACGTATATTTAGAGTATTTGTACTCGTATCATACCTAGCTCCTATACGTATTTACTAATAGTAAATACACATCAAAATCACCACCTAACCAGCCATTATTCATGCCCTTAGAGCTAGGTAATTACTTTTGAATCATTGCAAGACTAATTACAAAAATACAAACTAGAATTTTGTCATGTTATCCTTAAAGATCACATTTTTAGGAGTATATATGTATCATCATTTTTGATTCATTTTTACTTCAATCTCTTAACTAAAAACACACACTCTTTCTTACTCTCTAAACTCCATAACAACCCAGCAAAATTCCATAAAGATCTAGCTTCAAAAACCATACTAAAACACCATAAGAAAACCATACAAAAACATTTCAAGAAAACCCTCCAAGAACACCAACTTACTTCCAATCTTTCATCCACTTCCATCACCCTTTTGATTCTAGCTTCTTACTTCTCTTTTACAGCAAACTTATCCAAGGAACTTGAGGTAGAATCTATGTTCATAACCTTATTCGATTCATATATATATAGCTATCTTATTTTGTGGTACAAAAGTTTAACAACAAGAACATAGTTTGAATGCTTTCAAACTTGTTTGCAAACTAAATAGATCCTTCTAACTTAACTTTTAAAATACTTCAAGACCTGTAATATAACTTATGTATATACTAATTTAACAAGGTAAAACTTGGTTTTTCAAAGTATAAGTATTTTTAGAAAAATGGTCATTAAATGATTTTGTTGTAACAAAAATGTTTAACTTCATATGTTTCACTAATGTTTCACTTATGCCGTATGATTTTGAATACAAACCAAGGTATTTACAGTTCATAGTCTTAAAGAAGAACTCGATCCAAGAAGATGGCAATTTGAATCAACGAAAACGGATTTGTAACGAAGAAACTATGACCGAAACAAAATTGGTTATCCTAGATCATTTCAACTACGGGATCAATTGGAAAAAAATGATATAAATCACATATTTCTAAGATAACATGATATTTTATATATATGTACTTATAATTCAATTTTATATGGTTCAGGATCACCCGTAAACAATACGAGAAGATTAATCATAAGATCCCATGTTTGTACGCAACACGTCATTTGACAACACCGGTACTTTATGTACGCAACACGTCATTTGACAACACCGGTACCATGGGTCAAGATTAATCTCGACCAACACATATACGATGGGGTTTTATTTATTTCGTTGGGGGTTTTGTTTATTGCGGGTATATTAAACATCTAAAAATGAACCATTAAAAATTGAATTACTAACATCGGAATGCTAACTACGGACTAAGGAAATATTCAAAATATTAAAAGTATAACAAGTATATATATATATAACGTTTGTTTTAAAATGAAAACATATTGATATATTATATATGGATAGGTTTGTGATATCAACCGGAAGACCGAGTCAAAATATATATATCATCAAGACAAGAGTGAGTATATAGTCCCACTTTTAAACTCTAAATATTTCGGGATGAGAATACATGTATTTTATGTTTTACGATATGGACACAAGTAACTGAAAAATATGTTCTACGTTGAGTTGTACCACTGGCATACTTCCCTGTAGCTTGGTAACTAATATTTACAGCGGTATTGTAAACGCGAATCCTGTTGATAGATCTATCGGGCCTGACAACCCCAACCGGACTGGACGACCAGTATTCAACGGTTGCACAGTACTTCGTTTTGTGACTACACTTGGTACGGTGTAGTAAGATTTCATATTAAAGGGAATATGCGACGTGAAAATGTTAAGTATGGTTACCAAGTGCTCAACCACTTAGAATATTTTTATTGAAATGTTTATATACGAAATCTTGTGGTCTATATATATATATTGCTGCGCACTAAACCTATATCTCACCAACTTTATGTTGACGTTTTTAAACATGTTTATTCTCAGGTGATAATTAAAGCTTCCGCTGCATTATGTTGAATCTAAGCAGGATCATGCGTACTCATATTTGTGTCAAAAATAAAACTGCATATCCGAGGACGTGTGTTGTAAAATATGCTAGAAATCGTGTTGTTATTATCATTTGTAAAGTTTGTAAGTCGAAGATTATCGTTAAACGATAATCATCTTTTTATTGTCTAAAGCTTGTAACAAAAATAATGGTTTGGTTTGTAATGTATAATATATGCAGTTTTCCTTTTTAAAAATGTCGCATATAGAGGTCAATACCTCGCAATGAAATCATACGTTATCTAACACGTTCTTATGGTTAAGGACGGGTTATGACATGTGGTATCAGAGCGTTGGTCTTAGCGAACCAGGTCTGCATTAGTGTGTCTAACCGAGAAGCCGTTAGGATACATTAGTAAGTCTGGACTTTGACCGGGTCTGATTTAAAAAAAAAAAAAAAAACCATTGCTTATCACTGTTGGTTAAAATTTATATGTAAATAGTATATAAGTACTAATGGGTTAGTTGTTGTGTGATAGATGTCGAGCTCAAAAATTGTTATCACAATCAACGACTCCGAATCAGAATCTTCAGATGGCGTTCCAGTCATTAACCTGTCCGATGACGAAAATGATATCCTTGGGGAAGACTCACAAATTCCGGATGAACCAACTATAAAGAACCCGGAAAGTGAACCCGAGGAGGAAAGTGAACCCGAGGAGGAAAGTGAACCCGAGGAGGAAAGTGAACCCGAGGAAGAAATACAGGAAATTACAAAAGACGAGTTCGAACTAGGAAAGAAACGAAAGGCTAATGAATTAGAAAATCCAAATCCCGAGTTTAATGAGAATGATGTGGCACCAATTCCACTCAACACTACCACCCCTATCCCCGCTATTCCTATTCGTTCTGTCCCGGCATCCAGTTCTTCAGTCCCACAGCCAAAATATAGGCAGACAGTTAGGATAAGCGTTAAGCAAATCTTTGTGTCTAAACGTCCTAGAAAATAGATCAAACGATGCGCTGCTGTGTCAAACCATGGAACCGAATAATGTTTTGTATAATATTAATAGTGTGGTTTGCTTAATGTTCGATGTAAGATAAGCATATGTAAAATATTGAAGTATGAAATGCAATAATTTTCCATGGTTAAGTATTATTTAGATTGTAGTAATTGATTCTGTACTAAGCTATTAAGTATGAACATTAACGGGTAGGTACTACCCAAGATATAATTATAAAACGCTAATAAGAAGAAAAGGCTTTTATAATAATACCTAGTTCATATTATTAATAAGCTATAATGTACTATAAATACACACTACATCTATAATAATCCATGTGAATAATTATTTTCTTTCATTAGGAAATGGCGCGATTGAATCGAATGACGGAACAAGAACTCGAGGAACTCATCAACCAGCGAGTGAACGACAGAATGTTATGGGTTGAGGCTGCAAGAGCTGCTGCAGTTAATCCAAATCCTCGTGTAGGATGCTCCTACAAGACGTTCCAAGCTTGCAAGCCATCATCATTCAGTGGAACGGAAGGACCTATCGGTTTAACCCGATGGATAGAAAAGATGGAGACGGTGTTCAAAATCAGCGGTTGTGATGAAAAAGACATGACCAAGTTTGCATCGTGCACTTTACAAGATAGTGCACTCACATGGTGGAAGAATTATGTGAAGGCGGTAGGAGGAGATGTAGCTTATGATACTCCATGGGAAGAATTCAAAGCAATGATAATCACCGAGTATTGTCCAAGGAATGAGGTTATTAAGTTAGAAGATGAGTTACGAAGTTTGAAGGTGGTTGGTACTGAAATCACCAACTACAACCAGCGATTCATGGAATTAGTTTTGCTATGTCCTGAATTGGTTCCAACCGAAGAACGGAAGATTGAAATGTACAAAGCTGGTTTGCCCAAAAAGGTCAAGGCAAACGTTACGGCGTCGAAACCTAAGACAATTCATGAAGCTATAACCATGGCGAACGAGTTAATGGATCAGGTCATTCTGGATAAGAAAGCATTCACTACTGAGGTGAAGGTATCGAGTAACAAAAGGAAGTGGAACGGAAATTATGATCGAGGTTACCAACAGCAATCTTTTAAGAAACCAGAAACCCCGAAAGGTGCGGGTAGTGGTTTAAGCTTTGGTTATAAAGGACAAAATCCTTTATGCAACCGTTGCCACAAACATCACTTTGGTTACTGTAGTGTGTTATGCACCAAGTGTAATCGACAAGGTCATCTTGCGGAAGATTGTAAGGCTCTCGTTACAAATGGCAACAAGACTCCTGCCACCAACGCAAATAGAACTGCTTTGGCTACCATTACTTGTTTTGGTTGTGGAAAACAAGGTCACTATAAGAGTCAGTGCCCGAATCAGAATGGCGGACCTGCACGTGGAAGAGCGTTTGTTATTAATACTAGAGAGGCACGAGAAGACCCGGAGCTTGTTACGGGTACGTTTACCATTAATAACTTATCAGCATCTATTTTATTTGATACTGGCGCCGATAGAAGTTATGTGTGTAGAAATTTTTACACTAAATTGAATTGTTCATCATTACCTCTAGATGCTAAGTACTTGATTGAGTTAGCTAATGGTAAGCTAATTAAAGCCGATAAAATTTGTCGTGATTGTGAAATAAATCTAGCCGGAGAAACGTTTAAAATCGACTTAATACCCGTAGAATTAGGAGGTTTTGATGTAATAGTTGGCATGGACTGGATGTCCAAAATAGGAGCGGAAGTTGTTTGTGCCAAGAAGGCAATTCGTATTCCTGGTAAGGATAAAATGCCGGTGATGATTTATGGAGAGAAGGGTAATTCAAAGCTAAAACTCATTAGCTGTTTGAAAGCCAAGAAGTGTTTAAAAAAGGGATGTTATGCTATTCTAGCACATGTTAATAAAGTTGAAAAGAAAGAAAAGTGTATCAATGACGTGCCTGTGGCAAGAGATTTTCCCGAAGTTTTTCCGGAAGAATTGCCGGGATTACCTCCTTTTAGATCGGTAGAATTTCAAATAGATTTAGTACCAGGAGCTGCACCAGTGGCTCGTGCTCCATATAGACTTGCACCGTCCGAGTTAAAAGAACTTCAAAGTCAGTTAAAAGAATTACTGGACCGTGGATTCATACGACCGAGTACTTCACCGTGGGGAGCTCCGATTCTATTTGTTAAAAAGAAAGATGGATCTTTTAGGATGTGCATAGATTATCGTGAATTAAATAAGTTAACTATCAAAAATCGGTATCCACTACCGAGAATTGACGACTTATTTGATCAACTCCAGGGATCATGTGTTTATTCGAAAATCGACCTAAGATCGGGCTATCATCAACTACGTGTCAAAGAAGAGGACATTCCGAAAACTGCTTTTCGAACACGTTATGGTCATTACGAATTTTTGGTCATGCCGTTTGGGTTGACAAATGCGCCAGCTGTATTCATGGACCTCATGAATCGAGTTTGTAGTCCGTATTTGGATAAGTTTGTTATCGTTTTCATTGATGATATTCTTATCTATTCCAAGAGTGAGCAAGAGCATGAGCAGCATTTAAGGTTGATACTGGAGTTGTTAAGAAAAGAACAACTTTATGCTAAATTTTCTAAGTGTGCTTTCTGGTTGAAAGAAGTGCAATTTCTTGGTCACGTTGTTAATAGCGAAGGAATTCAGGTTGATCCAGCAAAAACTGAAGCTATTGAAAAATGGGAGACTCCTAAGACACCAACACAGATACGCCAATTTTTGGGTTTAGCCGGTTATTATAGAAGGTTTATTCAAGATTTTTCCCGAATAGCTAAGCCGTTGACAGCATTAACGCAAAAAGGGAAGAAATACGAATGGACCTCGGAGCAGGAGAACGCATTTCAATTATTGAAGAAGAAGTTAACTACGGCGCCTATTTTATCGTTACCTGAAGGGAACGATGATTTTGAAATATATTGTGACGCTTCGCGACAAGGTTTTGGTTGTGTTCTTATGCAACGAAAGAAAGTAATTGCATTTGCATCCCGACAATTGAAGATTCACGAGCGGAATTATACGACGCATGATCTAGAACTGGGAGCAGTCGTGTTTGCATTGAAGATGTGGAGACATTACTTGTATGGGGTTAAATTCACTGTGTTTACTGATCATAAAAGCCTTCAACATATTTTTGATCAGAAACAATTGAACATGAGGCAACGTAGGTGGGTCGAGTTAATAAACGACTATGATTGTGAAATTCGTTATCATCCCGGAAAGGCGAACGTGGTGGCCGATGCTTTAAGCAGAAAGGAACGAGAACCAATTCGAGTTCGAGCAATGAATATAAAAATTCGCCTAAATCTCAACTCACAAATCAAAGAAGTTCAACGAGAAGCACTTACTAAAGAAAATAAAGGAAATGAAATAATGAAGAAGTATGAGAAGCAACTCGTTATGCGGGAAGATGGAATTCGATATTTTGCAAATCGTATTTGGGTACCGAAGTTGGGTGGATTAAGGAAGTTGATATTGAACGAGGCACATAAGACAAGATATTCGATACATCCTGGAGTTGGAAAGATGTACCAAGATCTTAAGACGCATTATTGGTGGCCTAATTTAAAAACAGACGTTGCAACATATGTTGGGGAGTGTTTAACTTGTTCCAAGGTTAAAGCAGAACACCAGAAGCCGTCAGGGTTACTTCAACAACCAGAAATCCCAGAATGGAAATGGGATGGTATTACCATGGATTTCATCACGAAGTTACCAAAGACTGCCTGGGGATACGACACCATTTGGGTGATTATTGATCGTCTCACCAAGTCTGCACATTTCTTGCCTATAAAGGAAACGGATAGAATGGAGAAACTATTACGATTGTATATAAAGGAAGTTGTTTCAAGGCATGGAATACCTATTTCCATTATATCCGATCGTGATAGTAGATTTACCTCAAAATTCTGGCAATCACTACAGGAGGCACTAGGAACTCGGTTGGATATGAGTACCGCATATCATCCACAAACCGATGGACAGAGTGAGAGAACGATTCAGACTCTCGAAGACATGCTCAGGGCATGTGTGATCGATTTTGGAAACGGATGGGATAAATATCTACCGTTAGCAGAATTCTCGTATAATAATAGTTATCATGCGAGCATTGGAGCTGCGCCATTCGAAGCATTGTACGGAAGGAAGTGTAGATCTCCTATCTGTTGGAATGAAGTAGGAGATCGACATTTAACTGGTCCCGAGATCATACACGAAACGACCGAGAAGATAGTACAAATCAAGGAGAGATTGAAAACATCCCGTAGTCGCCAAAAGAGCTACGCCGATGTCCGAAGGAAACCATTAGAGTTTCAGATCGGTGACATGGTTATGCTAAAGGTGTCACCATGGAAAGGTGTAATACGTTTCGGTAAAAGAGGTAAACTGAACCCAAGATATGTAGGCCCGTTCAAGATTATCGAACGCATTGGACCGGTAGCTTATCGACTCGAGTTACCGCAACAACTCGCTGGAGTACATAATACCTTTCACGTCTCAAACCTGAAGAAGTGTCTTGCAAAGGAAGACCTCACCATTCGTCTTGAAGAAATCCATGTCGACGAGAAACTACAATTCGTCGAAGAACCAATTGAAATCATGGACCGTGAAGTTAAACAGCTCAAACAGAGCAATATACCGATTGTTAAGGTTCGTTGGAATGCTAGAAGAGGTCCCGAGTTTACTTGGGAACGAGAGGATCAGATGAAACGAAAGTATCCACACTTGTTTATCGATGACGCAAAATAGGTACAATTCTAAAATTTCGGGACGAAATTTATTTAACGGGGAGGTAATGTAACGACCGCACTTTTTCGATCATTCTATACTTAAAAGATTAATATTTACATAAATTAAACCTTGCCAACATGATAAGCAATCCAAATTGTCGAGACTTATATTTCCGAAAAGAGTTTTACACAACGTTTGACCGTCTAGTTTGACCGATGATATCACGAACTATACAATATATGATAATTATACGTTTGTGTATATAAATGTATATATACATATTTAACATGATTAATAAATGTTTTAATATCTCATTTTGTATTAATAACAACAAGTTATAAGTATATTTTGAAACTACTAACTTAAGTTTTCAAAACGATAACTATACGTAACGTTATTTGACTTAAATACTTAAGACTATAATGTTTATACATATATTGTATAAGTAATGTATTTAATCACTTTTAAGAACTTAAATACATAAAATCATATAAGTGTATTCACAAAAGATAGCTATATTTGAATCCTCATTCCATTTTTCACAAAATTTCTATACGTATATTTAGAGTATTTGTACTCGTATCATACCTAGCTCCTATACGTATTTACTAATAGTAAATACACATCAAAATCACCACCTAACCAGCCATTATTCATGCCCTTAGAGCTAGGTAATTACTTTTGAATCATTGCAAGACTAATTACAAAAATACAAACTAGAATTTTGTCATGTTATCCTTAAAGATCACATTTTTAGGAGTATATATGTATCATCATTTTTGATTCATTTTTACTTCAATCTCTTAACTAAAAACACACACTCTTTCTTACTCTCTAAACTCCATAACAACCCAGCAAAATTCCATAAAGATCTAGCTTCAAAAACCATACTAAAACACCATAAGAAAACCATACAAAAACATTTCAAGAAAACCCTCCAAGAACACCAACTTACTTCCAATCTTTCATCCACTTCCATCACCCTTTTGATTCTAGCTTCTTACTTCTCTTTTACAGCAAACTTATCCAAGGAACTTGAGGTAGAATCTATGTTCATAACCTTATTCGATTCATATATATATAGCTATCTTATTTTGTGGTACAAAAGTTTAACAACAAGAACATAGTTTGAATGCTTTCAAACTTGTTTGCAAACTAAATAGATCCTTCTAACTTAACTTTTAAAATACTTCAAGACCTGTAATATAACTTATGTATATACTAATTTAACAAGGTAAAACTTGGTTTTTCAAAGTATAAGTATTTTTAGAAAAATGGTCATTAAATGATTTTGTTGTAACAAAAATGTTTAACTTCATATGTTTCACTAATGTTTCACTTATGCCGTATGATTTTGAATACAAACCAAGGTATTTACAGTTCATAGTCTTAAAGAAGAACTCGATCCAAGAAGATGGCAATTTGAATCAACGAAAACGGATTTGTAACGAAGAAACTATGACCGAAACAAAATTGGTTATCCTAGATCATTTCAACTACGGGATCAATTGGAAAAAAATGATATAAATCACATATTTCTAAGATAACATGATATTTTATATATATGTACTTATAATTCAATTTTATATGGTTCAGGATCACCCGTAAACAATACGAGAAGATTAATCATAAGATCCCATGTTTGTACGCAACACGTCATTTGACAACACCGGTACTTTATGTACGCAACACGTCATTTGACAACACCGGTACCATGGGTCAAGATTAATCTCGACCAACACATATACGATGGGGTTTTATTTATTTCGTTGGGGGTTTTGTTTATTGCGGGTATATTAAACATCTAAAAATGAACCATTAAAAATTGAATTACTAACATCGGAATGCTAACTACGGACTAAGGAAATATTCAAAATATTAAAAGTATAACAAGTATATATATATATAACGTTTGTTTTAAAATGAAAACATATTGATATATTATATATGGATAGGTTTGTGATATCAACCGGAAGACCGAGTCAAAATATATATATCATCAAGACAAGAGTGAGTATATAGTCCCACTTTTAAACTCTAAATATTTCGGGATGAGAATACATGTATTTTATGTTTTACGATATGGACACAAGTAACTGAAAAATATGTTCTACGTTGAGTTGTACCACTGGCATACTTCCCTGTAGCTTGGTAACTAATATTTACAGCGGTATTGTAAACGCGAATCCTGTTGATAGATCTATCGGGCCTGACAACCCCAACCGGACTGGACGACCAGTATTCAACGGTTGCACAGTACTTCGTTTTGTGACTACACTTGGTACGGTGTAGTAAGATTTCATATTAAAGGGAATATGCGACGTGAAAATGTTAAGTATGGTTACCAAGTGCTCAACCACTTAGAATATTTTTATTGAAATGTTTATATACGAAATCTTGTGGTCTATATATATATATTGCTGCGCACTAAACCTATATCTCACCAACTTTATGTTGACGTTTTTAAACATGTTTATTCTCAGGTGATAATTAAAGCTTCCGCTGCATTATGTTGAATCTAAGCAGGATCATGCGTACTCATATTTGTGTCAAAAATAAAACTGCATATCCGAGGACGTGTGTTGTAAAATATGCTAGAAATCGTGTTGTTATTATCATTTGTAAAGTTTGTAAGTCGAAGATTATCGTTAAACGATAATCATCTTTTTATTGTCTAAAGCTTGTAACAAAAATAATGGTTTGGTTTGTAATGTATAATATATGCAGTTTTCCTTTTTAAAAATGTCGCATATAGAGGTCAATACCTCGCAATGAAATCATACGTTATCTAACACGTTCTTATGGTTAAGGACGGGTTATGACACTCCAGGACACATTAACGCTAGCTCTGTGAACCGTTGCTCTTAGGCAGTGATGTTATCACCCTTGGTGCGCAATTCCCTCAACTCTGCTTTCAATTTATTCATCTCGTTCCGGGGGCGATAATGCTCACACATCAAGTGTTTAAATGCTGCCCAAGGTAGGGCGTAAGCAGTATTCTCCCCCACGTTTGCTAGGTAGGTATTCCACCATGTTAAAGCGTTATTTTTGAAAGTATGAGAAGCGTATTTTACGCGGTCTCCTTCTGCACAATTACTTATAGCAAAAACAGCTTCTACTTTTTCAATCCAACGCTTTAGTCCAACTGGACCTTCCGTTCCTTCAAATTCATGAGGTTTACAACTCATGAAAGTTTTGTAAGAACATCCTACACGGTTTTCTGTTGTACCATGATGAGTTCCACTGCTAGACCCTGAATGGTTGTTTTTGTTAAGTGCGTCCAATACTGCGGTTACATTTGCAGTAAGAAAACTACGGAAATCTTCCACGCTCATGTTCATGTGCTGTTTGTTAACTGGAGCCATTTCCTTCAAAAATAGTCAAATGATATAAATTAATCATATATAGAATATAATAAGTAGTTAATAGTACTTTGTAGCATACTAATAATATGAACTAATTTTTATAAAAGCCTCTTTTCTTCTTATTGGCATTTTATAATTGCAGTTCGGGTAGTACCTACCCGTTAAAGTTCATACTTAACAGCTAGTACACAAATTAACTACTACAATCAAGATAATATTCTATCATGAAAAACTTAATACATTAGTACTTCACGCTTAAACTTTTGGTACAATATTTTACAAAAATACAATACCACTATTTTACATAAAACACAGGTAAGATAAAATATAGCACACGATAACTATTATACAAGGCGTGAAGTATGGTAGCTGCTGGGACAGATTAAAAATGACGAGACTTCTTATTGTTTTGGGACAAATCTGGGAAATCTACGGGATCTGGGAAACCAAAGAGTTTTCACGTCTCAGCTACTGACATCGTTCTCATTCTAGCGGTATGTTTGTACCTTGGTCGGGATGGTGCCTCAATAGAGTTAATAACAGGAGGATGACTAGGTGTAGAAGTGTTAGGTTCACTTTTAGTAATAAATCTTTTATTATACTCCGGATCAGGAAATTCTGGTGGGCGGACCACAAGTTCCTTTTCCTTATTAAATTCTGCCTCTGTAATTTCTTTTACTTCATTCTCCTCAGGTTCCTCCTTCGGTTCCTCTGGGATTTGTGAATCTTCCCAAAATGCGTCCAACTCCAGGTCATCATCGTCATCAGTTATATAGATGATTTCCTTCGGATCATCGTCATTATCAGATAAGTCGATCACTGGTACTTTTGCTGGAGATTCATTTTCGGAGTCACTGATTGTGATAATGAGATTGGTGCTAGAAGTAGACATCTATCACACATTAACTACCACATTAGAAATATATCACATAATATTTACATGCTATAATATTCAATTCCCGACCACAAATGATAAGCAATAGTTTTCAAAAACAAGTTCGGTCAAAGTCCAGACTCACTAATGCATCCTAACAAATACCGGTCAGACACACTAATGCAATTTCTGGTTCGCTAAGACCTCTGCTCTGATACCAACTGAAACGACCCGTCCATATTACTATAAACAAGGTACGTTATTCGTTGATCTCATTAGCGAGGTATTTGACCTCTATATGATACATTTTATAAAATATTGCATTCTTATTTCATAATGACCAAACCTTTCATTTATATATGAAAGGTTTGGTCATTATGCAATAAGAATGCAATATTTTATAAAATGTATCATATAGAGGTCAAATACCTCGCTAATGAGATCAATGAATAACGTACCTTGTTTATAGTAATATGGACGGGTCGTTTCAGTTGTTACACAGTGGCGGATAAAAGTTCTCAGAAAAATCCCAAAATTTTACATTAATTATATTTATTTATTTTAGTCATTATTGTATAATTCCGATCATTAAGTGTTTTAAAATTATTAAATAATAATTAAATTAACTATTAGCGCTCGATCCCAGGTAAAATATAAAAAGTTTTAAAATTTAACAAACAGCTCCTAAATACATTTTTAATAAGCCTATAATTTATATAACTCATTTTTGGATCACCGTTTATTTTAAAATCATATAAGTTTGAATTTAACTTACTTAAATAACCATCGAATGATGAACGAGTGCTACTATCATTTACTAAATGAATTCGAAATCAAATATATATTCAATATAGATTTGTGTCAAAAATATTAAATCACATATAGATTTGTTTCAAAATAAGTCGAAATTTTTCGGGTCATTACAGTACCTACCCGTTAAAGAAATTTCGTCCTGAAATTTGGCAGATGATAGTTGAGATTGAAATCATGAATTTTTTAATACCAGATTTGAACTCAGAATTCTTAATAGAAAGATTTTAGTCATCTAAAAATGTTTCATCACAGAATAATGATAAGATTAAAGATTTCTTCAGGATTGATACGCAGATAGTTTCATGAATACCCTTCTCTTTTCGAGTTTGGTTTCATGATGAATTCGAATCAAGTAACATGGTTCGTGGTGATGGTAATGTTGATCAAGCATTATCATCATCACATTCCATTAGAACTTCCGCATGACTTACCATAATATAACCACGTTGATCAGACGTCATTATATTACATTAATTCATGATTTCATTCCAATATTACGTCAAAATATCAAAGGATTCAAAGCTTCAGGGTTTCACAGAAATTTAGACATCAAAACTGTTTTTGATACGGTGTACTAAAGATAAAACGAAGGCGAAGATAATTACGACCAAAAATGATATAAGGATATCTTTAGATTGTTGAGGATATTTACCATGAAGGAAGATATAACGATATCATAGAAATATTGAAGATATCTATAATGAAGAATGAAGATTTCAATCTTCTTTCGAGCTTTTCCAACGTACCATTCTGTTGTTATCAAACTTCTGTCTTCTAAGTCCTTCAACCGTTTATACTACTTCATTAGTATTCTCAAAGCTTAACGAATTCAAAGCACTAGCTCACAGTTCGGAGTATTTTTAAATTTAATCCAGTTATATTTATATAATATTTTCAATTATGTGTGATGATTTATGTTGTCCAGTTAGTTATCCAATGTTAGTAGTACAAATATAGTCCAACAGTCCAATAGTCCAATAGTTCAATAGTCCAATATATAATCTTAGAATTAATCAAGACGTATTGTATACGTATTGTGCAAGACTCAATCACGACCCATTGTACGCGTATTGTCTTAGAATTAACCTAGACGTATTGTGTACATGTGACTTACGATTTATCTGACATATTGCATAACTATTGTCTTAACTAATCAAGATTATATTAAATTATCTCAGGGTTAACCAAGACTAGTATATTAGAAGGGAATAGTCATGACAGATATAGGAACAGTTGCTAGGATATGGTTAGCGTGGATTCTTAATAAAATTTTACGTAGTTAATTAGTTTGTTTCTAACAAATTTTATTTTGTCCATAATTTCTTCATTACAAATCGGCTTTAGTGATTACCAGTTATATACTCCGAATAAGATAGCTAGTGTAGAACTGTCGTGAACTTCAAACGGCACGAACAAAGTTTCCTGGTTTGCATGAATAGATGTATCTTCAAAAAAGTTTTGGGTACTTCAAAATGAAAGTGTAAAAATCATGAAGTATCAGAATAGTATCCTTGAATGATTTATAGCATGATGAAGGTAGAGATTATAGATAACGATTGTTAAATCGTTGATGAAAGATGTATATGATATCATATGTGAATCAATTATGATAAAAGCCTTTTAAAGCTTCTTATTATCTTTTTCGGGTATTACCTACCCGTTAAAAGTTCACATGTCATAGCTAATAGGAAAAGAATTTTATTACGATCTTGAGATATACATAAATACATATACATATATCTTTTAATCGTAACCCGAGAATAATGAATTATTATATCATAACTTATCATTCTCGTTATTCTTCAGTGCCTGCGGTGATTACGGAGCTTATGGTGCTTATGGTGTTTGATGTACTGGAGATGATGCTGGCGCTGGAGGTGTTGCTTTTGGTACCTGTTCTAGCCTAGCTTCCAAATCCTGCACCGTCACCTCTAGGGTCTCCACTTTACCCTCAAGTCTATGAATCTGTTCTACCCATTCTTCTATAATATTTGTCACTTCTTGATATTTAGCTCGAAGTCATCTAACTTCTTCTAACAAACCAACCTGGTTAAAATCTGGGAGTAGAGGACGAATACTATCTTTACCTACTTCGAGTCAACCTTCGAGGCGAAAAATTCTGGCAAAAAGGGTGTAAACAGTGTTGCGAACAGGTTCGCTGGTAAGCGAATCGAGTACTCCTACGTTAGGCGGTAAATTCGGCTTGTGATATGGAGCACCTTCTTCATTTCTCCATAGGGTAAGTCTTTCACGAACCCACCACCATTTTCTAAAGAAATCAGGGTAGTTGATCGGTTGACGTGCTCCCGTCACACTGTCTTCGGAGCTAGAAGAACTTGGTCTATTCGAAGAGGCCATTGTACACGATCACATAAAAGATTATGAAATGATTCTCGGTATGAATTGAGGGATGAATACTAGATGATATCTCCGTCTTCTCGAATACATATATATATATATATATATATATATATATATATATATATATATATATAGAAAAAATATTCCGTAATTTACGGAGGAAATTTTGGAAAGCGCCAAATAAGATCCACGGTAATAGATACGATAGGATATGATTCGTCTATGCACCGTGTATGCAATAAATGCAAGAACACATGTCAAGACTTAAGATGGTGAGCATGAACTTTTCCGACAAAATGATAAGAAAAACTTTTGACATGCAGACATGGCCGAAGTCCAGACTCACTAATGCATCCTAACAACTATCAGTTAGACACACTAATGCAAAATCTGGTTCACTAATGACCAACGCTCTGATACCAACTGTGATGACCCGTCCTAATCCACCTGGATGAATACATCAACATCTGGTCCCATTGCGAGGTACTGACCTCTATATGATACGTTTTACAAACATTGCATTCTTTTAAAAGACAAACTCATTTCAAAATATAACCTTTCAATACAAATTATATATGTTTCCCATAATATGAATGACTAATCTGTCTTTGACTTAATAATAGTCTTTTTGAACACAAACGACTTGAATGCAATGTCTTTTAAATTATGCCATGAACGACTTCAAGTAATGTCTTTAAATTGAGCAAATGCACAGTGGAAGATTTATTTCTTACCTGAGAATAAACATGCTTAAAAGTGTCAATCAAAAGGTTGGTGAGTTCATAGATTTATCATAAACAATCATTTCAATAATTTTAATAGACCACAAGATTTCATTTTCGTAATAAGGTGTAGGTCTGCTCACTGCCAGAAATCCATTCATATGATGAACACCTGGTAACCGACATTAACAAAATGCATATAGAATATCGCCACACATACATGCATATAGCAATCAGTATGATAAATACAGAACTTTTCGTATGTTACGTATAATCCTCGAAGTACTAAAGCAGTTCATATCACTGACTGGGGCGTGTTAAAGCTCGTAGATCTATCTTTAGGATTCGCGTCAATTAGGGGTCATTTCCCTAATTCTTAGGTTACCAAGTTAAAAAGGGTGATATTCGGTATTCGTAATCCAACCATAGAATGTAGTTTCAAGTACTTGTGATCTATTTTGTAAAACAGTTATAAAAACAGCGCATGTATTCTCAGCCCAAAAATATATATAAAAAGGGAATAATGAAACTCACGATACTATATTTTGTAGTAAAAATATGCATACGATGATACTGAACAATGCAGGGTTGGCCTCGAATTCACGAACCTATATCAATTATATATATATTAAAACATGTAATTGTAATCGAACAAGTTTATACATTAATTTTATTAATATACTTGTTATATTAGTAATTTATATGTTATATTAATAAATATATTAATTATAACTATTTTATATATTCTAAGTAAATAATTAATATTTATGTATCAAATTCTTTATTAAAGTATTTTATTTAATATATATATATAATATATGTCATTTATTATAAATATTATATTTTAATGTTTAAAAATGTTATATAATGTATTAAAACTTAATATTATTTTAAAAAGGTAAATTATCAATGTTAATATCTTAAATTAAAATATTTTAGTATTAGTAACAATAATCATAAAAATAATGATATTAGTATTAATATTAATAATTTTAATAATAATTGTAGTGATAATAATTATAATAATAGTGATAAAAATAATAATAATGATAATAAAACTAATAATGATAAATAAAGATGATAGTTTTAATAAAATGATAATTTAAATAATAATGATAATTTTATTAAAAATGATAGTTTTTAATAATAATAATAATAATAATTTTAGTAATGATAACTTTAAAAATGCTAATAATAATAATAACAATGATAATTTTAATAATAATGATAATTCTAATAATAATGATAATGATAATAATAATTTTGATAATAATACTTAATACTTAATAATAATAACAATCTTACTATTAATGATAATAATAATAATTAATAATCCATTTAAGACATTATTAAATTTTGATTTCAGGCATTCTTATAATAATATTTGTATTTATAGTTTTTATTTTGTAATCAAAACTTTATTAAAACCTTCATATTAATAATAATAATAATAATAATAATTATAATATCAATATTAGTATTAGTTTAATAATAATAATAATAATAATAATAATAATAATAATAATAATAATAATAATAATAATCATAATACTTATATTAATAATCATAATGATGATAATAATAATAATAATAATAATAATAATAATAATAATAATAATAATAATAATAATAATAATAATAATACTTATTTTAATAATAAAAATGATAAAATTAATAATAATAATAATAATAATAATACTAGAGTTATACCATATTAAACATCATCATCATGTGATCTAGTTTCCATCATCATCATCATCATCATCATTATCATAAGTATCTCATCATTATCAATGGATCATCATCATCATCATGTAACATCGACATCATTTATCATCATTAATCAACATACCATGATCATCATCGTTATCATCATCATTATCATATAATCAACATCAACTTATATCATCAATCTATATCATCACTATAATTATCTTTATATTTATAGTTTTTATTTTGTAATCAAAACTTTATTAAAACCTTCATAATCATAATAATAATCATAATTATAATATCAATATTAGTATTAGTTTAATAATAATAATAATAATAATAATAATAATAATAATAATAATACTTATATTAATAATCATAATGATAATAATAATAATAATACTTATTTTAATAATAAAAATGATAAAATTAATAATAATAATAATAATAATAATAATAATAATAATAATAATAATAATAATAATAATAATAATAATAATAATAATAATAATAATAATACTACTAGAGTTATACCATATTAAACATCATCATCATCATGTGATCTAGTTTCCATCATCATCATCATCATCATTATCATGAGTATCTCATCATCATCAATGGATCATCATCATCATCATCATCATCATCATGTAACATCAACATCATTCATCATCATTAATCACCATACCATGATCATCATCGTTATCATCATCATTATCATATGATCAACATCAACTTATATCATCAATCTATATCATCCCTATAATTATCGTATGTTACCATTATCATATATCACGATCGAGTTATACATGTATCATCACATGCATCATGTAACAACACAATTATCATCACCATTAATCATCATTATGTCGTCGTTTGTTATCATCTTAATCTCAAATCTTTAGCCTCATCATCCATAAGCCGTAATCATCATCGTTTTATCATTCTAATCTAACTAGTCAACCTATCTATAATCTAGCCCAAATATCCTTCAGCCCAATAGCAATCCAATTGGTAACCCACTAATATGATGTTGGGCTTAGTTGTTTAATGGTTTGATCAACAATAACGATTGAAATAAAAAAATATCAACAGCACACAATTTGTTGGTATTCAGCTGTTAAACACAAAAGGGACACTATCCTATTAGAACTATTTTAATTATTAAGTTATTGGTTATGATTAAACCATGATTAGAAAAACAGGAAGCTATCGTAACAGTAACAGATTTGAATGGTTTCGATGGGTGACGGTTTGTGGCTTTCTCGTACAAAAATGTAAACAGAAAATGATAGCAGGTTCTATGATGGTGATTGTTAAGTTTGAACCATAGAAATAAATGAGTAGCAGCTAGTTTGATAGTCTAGTAATGGTGGTCTTCATGGGTTTACAACTAAACTGGAGGCAGGAGAAACAAGAGGTGGCGATGGGTTTCACATGGAAGTAGAAACATTTAGCTGCTGTAGCAGCAATACAGCGACTGCAGCAGTAGTACACAAGCTGTAAATTGGCTGTTTCATGTAAAAAGAAGGAAAGGAAGAAAAGAAAAAAATGCGTGATGGTGAAGGTTGGTGGTTTCAAGTGATGTTTAGAGGTGACGGATGTCATGGTGGGAGTTGAAGATTGTGAACGGTGATGGTGATGGAGAAGGGATCGGTTGTCACAGAAGGAGGAAGAAGATGAAGGATGGTGGATAGTTGGTGATATCACATATGTATATTTACAAGTTGTATATATATATATATATATATATATATATATATATATATATATTGAATTCATATTAGGAGTAAAATGAAAACAGTAAACTCATGAATTAATATCTCATTTATACTGTGCTCGAAATAGTAAAGTAGCCTCTGATTTGGAAAGATGTACCGATAGTTTTCACGGACTATTATTTCGTACTCCTTTGTTACACAGTGGCAGATAAAAGTTCTCAGAAAAATCCCAAAATTTTACATTAATTATATTTATTTAGTTTAGTCATTATTGTATAATGCTGGTCATTAATTGTTTTAAAATTATTAAATAATAATTAAATTAACTATTAGCGCTCGATCGCAGGTAACATATAAAAAGTTTTAAAATTTAACAAATAGCTCCTAAATACATTTTTAATAAGCCTATAATTTATATAACCCATTTTCAGATCACCGTTTATTTTAAAATCATATAAGTTTGAATTTAACTTACTAAAATAACCATCGAATGATGAACGAGTGCTACTATCATTTACTAAATGAATTCGAAACCAAATATATTTTCAATATACTTTATATATATATATATATATATATATATATATATATATATATATATATATATATATATATATATATATATATATATATATATATATATATATATCACGATCGAGTTATACATGTATCATCACATGCATCATATAACAACACAATTATCATCACCATTAATCGTCATTATGTCGTCGTTTGTTATCATCTTAATCTCAAACTTGTAGCCTCATCATCCATAAGCCGTAATCATCATCGTTTTATCATTCTAATCTAACTAGTCAACATATCTATAATCTAGCCCAAATATCTTTCGACCCAATAGCAATCCAATCGGTAACCCACTAATATTATGTTGGGCTTAGTTGTTTAATGGTATGATCAACAATAACGATTGAAGTAAAAAAAAATAGCAACAACACACAGTTTGTTGGTATTCGGCTGTTAAACACAAAAGGGACACCATCCCATTAGAACTATTTTAATTATTAAGTTCTTGGTTATGAATAAACCATGATTAGAAAAACAGGAAGCTATCGTAACAGTAACAGATATGAATGGTTTCGATGGGTGACGCTCTGTGGCTTTCTCATACAGAAATGTAAACAAAAAATGATAGCAGGTTCTATGATGGTGATCGTTAAGTTTGAACCATAGAAATAAATTAGTAGCAGCTAGTTTGATGGTCTAGTAATGGTGGTCTTCGTGTGTTTACAACTAAACCGGAGGCAGGAGAAACAAGAGGTGGTGATGGTTTTCTCGTGGAAGTAGAAACATTTAGCTGCTGTAGCAGCAATACAGCGACTGCAGCAGTAGTACACAAGCTGTAAATTGGCTGTTTCATGTAAAAAGAAGGAAAGGAAGAAAAGAAAAAATGCGTGATGGTGAAGGTTGGTGGTTTCAAGTGATGTTTGGAGGTGATGGTTGTCATGGTGGGGGTTGAAGATTGTGAACGGTGATGGTGTTAGAGAAGGGGTCGGTTGTCACAGAAGGAGGAAGAAGATGAAGGATGGTGGATAGTTGGTGATATCACATATGTATATTTATAAGTTGTAGAGATATAAGTTGTAGATATATATATATATATATATATATATATATATATATATATATATATATATATATATATATATATATTGAATTCATATTAGGAGTAAAATGAAAACAGTAAACTCATGAATAAATATCTCATTTATACTGTGCGCGAAATAGTAAAGCAGCCTCTGATTTGGAAAGATGTACCGATAGTTTTCACAGACTATTATTTCGTACTCCGTTGTTACACAGTGGCGGATAAAAGTTCTCAGAAAAATCCCAAAATTTTTCATTAATTATATTTATTTATTTTAGTCATTATTGTATAATGCCGGTCATTAATTGTTTTAAAATTATTAAATAATAATTAAATTAACTATTAGCGCTAGATCCCATGTAAAATATAAAAAGTTTTAAAATTTACCAAATAGTTCATAAATACATTTTTAATAAGCCTATAATTTATATAACTCATTTTTGAATCACCGTTTATTTTAAAATCATATAAGTTTGAATTTAACTTTCTTAAATAACCATCGAATGATGAACGAGTGCTACTATCATTTACTAAATGAATTCGAAGCCAAATATATATTCAACATACTTTATAATAAATCTCTCTCTATATATATATATATATATATATATATATATATATATATATATAGATTTATTATAATAATAATTTTTATTATTACTTATATTATTTTTCATATTTATTTCTAACAATTAAGTTGTATATTATTTCCAATTATAATTTAAATTATTATATTTTTACAAATAATATTCATTTCATTACTTAGTATATTATTTTACCTATTTATTTATAACAACAATTTCATACAAAAGATTAATAACATTTCAAGTTATTATATAAATATATATATACATATATATATATATAAATATAAATATATATATATATATATATATATATATATATATATATATATATATATATATATATATATATATATATATATATATATATATATATATATATATATATATATATACATATCTATTTACAAATAGTTGTTCGTGAATTGTCGAAAATAGTCGAGGGTTTACTGAATGTTTGAAAACAGTTAAAAAATTTTGAAGCTCAACATTACAGACTTTGCTTAGCGTGTCGAAAATATTAATTTACATATAGATTTGGTTCAAAATAAGTCGAAATTTTCTAGGTCGTTACACACCGATAGCTCGTGCTCCTTACATACTTGCACCCAGCAAAATGAAGGAACTACAAAGCCAATTACAAGAGCTTTTGGAGCGTGGTTTCATTCAACCAAGCACATCACCGTGGGGAGGTCCTGTGTTGTTTGTCAAGAAGAAGGATGGTACTTTCAGGTTGTGCATCAACTACCGATAGTTGAACAAGCTTACCATCAAGAACAGTTATCTACTACTGAGAATCGACGATTTATTTGACCAACTGCAAGGTTCGTCAGTTTATTCAAAGATTGATTTACGTTCCGATTATCATCAAATGCGGGTGAAGGAGGATGATATCCCAAAGACTGCTTTCAGAACGCGTTACGGTCATTATGAGTTTATGGTTATGCCGTTTGGATTGACTAACACACCAGTTGTGTTAATAGACCTCATGAACTGGGTGTGTGCACCATATCTAGACAAATTTGTCATTGTTTTTATTGATGACATACTTATTTACTCTAAGAATGACTAAGAGCACGAAGAACATTTGAGAATGGTGCTAGAATTGTTAAGGAAGGAATAACTGTATGCTAAGTTTTCTAAGTGTGCATTTTGGTTAAAAGAAATGCAATTCCTCGGTCATGTAGTGAACAAGGAAGGCATTCAGGTTGATCCAGCAAAGATTGAATCTATAGAAATGTGGGCAACCCCGAAAACTCCAACACACATACGTCAATTCTTAGGATTGGCTGGTTATTACAGAAGATTCATCCAAGATTTTTCCAGAGTAGCAAAACCCTTGACTGCATTAACGCATAAAGGGAAGAAATTTGACTGGAAGGATGAGCAAGAGATTGCATTTCAATTGTTGAAGAAAAATTTAACTACGACACCTATATTGTCATTGCCTGAAGGGAATGATGATTTTGTGATTTATGGTGAAGCTTCAAAGCAAGGTCTCGGTTGTGTGTTAATGCAATGAAAGAAGGTAATTGCTTATGCGTCTACACAATTGAAGATTCATGAGCAGAATTATACGACTCATGATTTGGAATAGGGCGCTGTTATTTTTGTATTGAAGATGTGGAGACATTACTTATATGGGGTCAAATGTACCATATATACCAACCACAAAAGTCTCCAACATATATTTGATCATAAGCAACTGAACATGAGGCAGCGTAGGTGGGTTGAGCTGCTAAATGATTATGACTGTGAGATTCGTTACCACCAGGGGAGGGCGAATGTTGTAGCCAACACTTTGAGTAGAAAGGACTGGGAACCTATCCAAGTAAAATCTATGAATATAATTATTCATACTAACCTTACTACTCGAATAAAAGAGGCGTAACAGGGAGTTTTGAAAGAAGAAAGTTTTGTAAAGGAAATACCCAAAGGATTGGATAAACAACTTACTATTCGGGAGGACGGAACCCGGTATTTGGCTGAAAGAATTTGGGTACTAAAGTTTGGGGATTCGAGAGAAATGATACTTAGGGAAGCACATAAAACCAGATACTCAATACATCTCGGAGCAGGGAAAATGTACCAAGACCTCAAGAAACACTTTTGGTGGACGAGTATGAAAGCTGATATTACTACATACGTAGAAGAATATTTGACTTGTTCTAAAGTCAAATTTGAACATCAGAAACCATCAGGTCTACTTCAACAACCTGAAATCCCAGAATTGAAATGGGAAAACATTACCATGGATTTCATTACTAAATTGCCAAGGACTGCAAGTGGTTTTTAGACAATTTGGGTAATAGTCGATCATCTTACCAAGTCAGCACACTTTCTACCAATGAAAGAAGAAGATAAAATGGAGAAATTGGCACGACTATACTTGAAGGAAGTCGTCTCCAGACATGGAATACCAATCTCTATTATCCCTGATCGGGATGACAGATTTGTTTCAAGATTTTGGCAGACGTTACATCAAGCATTGGGAACTCGTCTAGACATGAGTACTGCCTACCATCTACAAACTGATGGGCAAAGTGAAAGGATGATATAGACACTTGAAGACATGCTACGAGCATGTGTTATTGATTTTGGAAATGGTTGGCATCGACATCTACCATTAGCAGAATTTTTCTACAACAACAGTTATCACTCGAGTATTGATGTGGCACCGTTCGAGGCACTTTATGGTAGGAAGTGCAGGTCTCCGATTTGTTGGAGCGAAGTGGGGGATAAACAGATTACGGGTCCGGAAATTATTCAGGAAACTACTGAGAAGATCATTCAGATTCAACAACGGTTGAAAACAGTCAGGAGTCAGCAAAAGAGCTACGCCGATGTCAGAAGAAAACCTTTAGAATTTGAGGTTGGTGACATGGTCATGCTTAAGGTATCACTTTAGAAAGGTGTCATTCGTTTTGGAAAATGGGGGAAACTAAACCCGAGATACATTGGGCCATTCAAGATTATTGATCGTGTTGGGCCAGTGGCTTATCGACTTGAACTACCTCAACAACTCGCTGGCGTACATAACACCTTCCACGTATCGAATTTGAAGAAATGCTTAGCTAAAGAAGACCTCACTATTCCTTTCGACGAAATTAAGATCGACGAAAAACTACAATTCGTTGAAGAACCTGTTGAAATAATGGATCGTGAGGTTAAAGGGCTTAAGCAAAGCAAAATACCAATCGTTAAGGTTCGATGGAATGTTCGTATAGGAGCCGAGTTCACATAGGAGCGTGAAGATTAGATGAAGCATAAATACCCTCACTTATTTCCAGATGATGCGTCAACGCCTACAACTGCTTAAAATTTTGGGATGAAATTTATTTAACGGGTAGCAACTGTAATGACCTGGATTTTTCTATGATCCAAAGATTTTTAAAATTTTGGGACAAAATGTTTTATATGGAATCCTTTAATCCAAAGATGCATTGTTATAATGATTCCTAATGTGAAATGTTGTGTTGTTGGTTTCGAAGTTTGTCCTGACAGTTGTGACATTAAGCTTGTTAAAATTAGGCAATAAGTTGATAGTGAAATGCCCCGTTCATATTGATTATAAACGTCTCATATTAATTGGTTTTATTGCGAGGTTTTGACCTCTGTATGGGACGTTTTTCAAAGGTTGCATTTGTTTTAAAATAAAACCATAACCTTTATTTTATCGACAAAGTTTTAAAAGACATAACCTAGATTATCAATCAAAGATAATCTAAAATACAACGTTTTCACACTAACCATTACATAATGGTTTACAAACTATATTACAAATCATGAATCCCGAATGCAAGTTTTAATATTATACAAGCATGCTGACTTTAAAATCCTGACCAAGATAGCATGCAAACAGCGGAAGCTCTTAATAATCACCTGAGAATAATACATGCTTAAAAATGTCAACAAAAATGTTGGCGAGTCATAGGTTTAACCTATATAATAAATCTTAATAATAGACCACAAGATTTCATTTTCATAACAACATACAGGAACACTCATCTGTATAAAATCATTCATATGACGAACACCTGGTAACCGACATTAACAAAATGCATCTAGAATATCCCCAAACATACAGGAACACTCATCTGTATAATAATAATTGAAGTACTAAAGCATCCATAACCTGGATGAAGTTGTTAGGCCCAATAGATCTATCTTCAGGATTCGCGTCAATTAGTGGCCAGTTCACTAATTCTTAGGTTACCAAGTAAAAAGGGTGATATCTAGTGTAATAATTTATTCATAGAATGTAATTTCAAGTATTTGTGTCTATTTTGTAAAACATTTACAAAACTGCATGTATTCTCATCCCAAAATATTAGATAGTAAAAATGGGACTATAACTCATTTGAACAGATTTTCAAATCGTTGAAAATCAGACTTGGCCTCGAATCGATTCACAAACCTATAATATATATATATATATATATATATATATATATATATATATATATATATATATATATATATATATATATATATATAAATGTAGTACAATTATATTCATATCATATTTTCAATTACGTGTGATGATTTAGGTTGTCAAGTTAGTAGTCCATCGTTAGTAGTCCAACGTTAGTAGTCCAATAGTCCAATATATATATATATATATATATATATATATATATATATATATATATATATATATATATATATATAAATGTAATACAATTATATTCATATCATATTTTCAATTACGTGTGATGATTTAGGTTGTCAACTTTAACGACCCGTCAAAGTACACTTGACGACCATCGTTATCTTGGTCCCACAGCTTGATCATATCTCTATTTGAATTTAATAAATAACCTTGCATTCTTTATTTAAAAAAAAAGATTTTCTATAAAGGAAACCTATCAAAATATGTAAGTTTAGAAAAACCATACATTATTACTAATCCAAAAGTTGACCAAAACAAAGTCAACAGCATCCACTATTAAATGTATCAAAAGAGAATGCAAGTTATTGTTTAACAAAAGCTGCCATCATAAATATGCAGACTCTCTAAGCACAGCGGAAGCAATCAATCATGAACCTGAGAATAAAACATGCGAGTAACTGTCAACAAAAATGTTGAGTGAATTATAGGTTTAATATTGCAAACAATATTTAATTTAAACCGTAAAAATTTATGTTTGAAAACATAAAAACTCCTTTTTGGACCACAAAATTATATGCTAGAAAACATATAAAAACATTATTCCATTTACCGTGAGCCACCTGGTAACCACTTAACCATTTATTTACCCTTGCCAAACACAATAAATAATATACACCGAACAAGTGTATCTACAACAAATTACGAAGTACTAAACATTCCGATTATAAATTGCTAGCGCGACTAGCTCGAAATGGGGTTGTCAAACCCGATAGATCTATCCGTAGGATTCGCGTTCACCAGTAGAAACCAGTGATTACAGTTACCAGACTAGGGAATATTTTTGTTCAACTCACAATGAATAATTTAAACCAACTTCCACTTGTGTCCAATACGTAAAAATATAATGCATGTATTCTCATCCCAAAAGATTTAAATAGAAAAATGGGACTATAACTCACCTTAATAGCAACGAAGTAACCAACACAATTAAGCAAATAGCAAATGTAGTACAGTGATCATGAATGATCACAACGCCGACCTATAAATAAAGCAGGTCGATATAAATAACTAACTTAGGTCAAGTCTTAGTATGATAGCTATTGTACATGTTGCAAGTAGTCATAGAACAATACTCAATATGCATCGGTTTGATCGGAACAGCTTACGGACACACACTTTCTATTTTTAGAAAGTTTCTATTTTTAGCAGGTTTCCATTTTTGGAAAGTTTCTATTTTTGGAAAGTTTCTATTTTTGGAAAGTTTCCAAATTTAGAAAGTTTCTATTTTTGGAAAGTTTCTATTTTTGGAAAGTTTCTATTTTTGGAAAGTTTCTATTTTAGGAAAGTTTATAAGTTAGGAAAGTTTCCTTAATTAGAAAGTCAACAAAAGTCAACTGAAAGTCAAAGTCAACCGAAAGTCAACTCAAAAGTCAACCTTGGTCAAACATGGTCAATGTAAATTTTAAAAGTGTAAGTTATAATAATAATATAAGTTATAACGTTTATTAAAGTTAAATATGTCTAATTATGTCATAACATAAGTTTAATTAAATTAAAATGAATTATTAAAGTTAATATAAGTTTAAATGGTATAATTAATATAACACAAGTATTTAATTAATTAATTAAATATTAGTCATAATGTAAGTGTTATTAATTAATAATAAATTTTAAATCATATCATAAGTATTATTAATTAATAATGAATTATTAATCATATCATAAGTTTCTAATTATAATTATTAAATCATAAGTATTTAATAATTAAATTATAATTAAATAATAACTAAGCCTTATAATAATTAAATAATTAATTAATCCTTATTATAAGTCTTATAATATTAATCTCATAATATAAGTTTAATACTTATCATAAGTATTTTCCATTAATAATGAAGTATCATTTATCATATGTTTGATTAAAATGTTAATTAAATCATAAGTATTAATTAAATGATATAATAAATATATATCAGAAGTTGTAAATAATAATAATTACTTTTTTTATCATAAGTAATTAAATAATAATGAAATCCATTATTTATATCATAAGTTTAATAATTAGTCACAAGTTTTAAATCAAAAGTTCATCGGGTCGTATCCTGAGCCCCGGGTGTCGATTTTCGGCGAGCCTTACATATATCTCCGCCTAAGCAAACCACCCGACACTTTGGTACACTCAAGAACACCCCAAGAACATCCCACAAGTCGTGATGTACAGCAAATTCACTACTTGGAACTTCAATTCAACCAAAATCGTGTTTTAGACGCAACGGGTGATTCGTGGCTCGGATTGAGATGACCCGAACATGAAAGTTCGTCCCACCATCAGTCCTAACACACTAACACACCCTAGAGTCACCAATTATGGTCACAAAGTCGGACCAAACCTGGTTCATACCAAAATCACATTTCAATCTTAACAAAATACCACTTTGATCATATCTAGGGCTCCGGGAATCGAAACGACATGAATCCGGAGTCTAAAATTAATGTCTTGATGAGAGGAACTCATCTAGATACTTTATTTTAACTTTTATATCAGTCACAATAGCAGAAACACACGAAAAAGCTGCTGTTCCAATTATATCAAACCGAAAACATATGTTTACGAGTAATTCTATGCATACGATCATCAATACAATAACATGTAACTATCATACTATCAATATAACATCAAAATACAGAAAAATTAATTGAAAATGAAAAAGCTAGGGTTTATGTATATACCCTAATCAAGAATCGAGAAGAAGAGGATGAAAGAACGCGAAAATAGCAACCCGAATATGTCTCTAGCCTTGAAAAATGATGAAGAATTGATTGGTTGATGATGTTGGCCGAATATTATGATAGGAGTGTGCTAGGGTTCGGCCAAAATGAAAGGAGGGAGAGGAGAGAACACAAAATTAGGTTTTAGGTGAAAATTAGAAGTGTAAATTAGAAATAAAATGGAAAATGAGAAATGGTGGGGGTGTAAGCCTATGTTCGGCTGAATTTGGCAAGGGGTGGGCCCCACATGGCCCACTTTGATCATGTGGATAATCTCTTGTGGTTCGAATGCCCAAACGAAGCCCGAAACGCGAAAACGCTACTACGCGATTGAAAATTCAGAGAGATAACAAATACGCGACGAAAAATATACATAAACACTATATATAAATATATGACATTAAAATATCATATTTAAAATAATTAGAATTTAAAAATCTCAAAAGCTCGACCGTTGGTTTGAAAATCGAAAATATTCGCCGGATAGAAATCCGCGACACGTAGAAACGTAAAAATTAAAGATATGAATACAAATATTCATATAACACATAATAATTAATATATTATTACAAAAATAATAATATAGGTCATAGAAATGACATGGCACGAATAACAGTTAACGGTCGTTAAATAATTAACGGTAAAAGATAACGGAAAAAGTAGGGTCGTTACAGTACCTTCCCGTTACGGAAATTTCGTCCCGAAATTTAAGCAGGTGCAGGGGTTTCCTCGTCATTTGGGAACAAATGCGGGTACTTCTGCCTCATCTGACCTTCACGCCCCCAAGTGAACTCGGTATCGCGTCTGGCGTTCCATCTAACTCGAACAATAGGAATTCTACTCTGCTTAAGAGTCTTAACCTCTCGATCCATAATTTCAACAGGTTCCTCAATAAAATGTAGTTGCTTATCAACACGAAGTTCCTCAAGAGGAATAGTCTTATCGGCGTCGGCCAAACACTTCTTCAAATTCGATACATGATAAACGTCATGAACAGCACTGAGTTCTTGTGGCAATTTCAAACGATAAGCCACGGGTCCAACTCTCTCAATAATCTCAAACGGTCCAACAAAACGAGGATTCAACTTTCCCCTTTTACCAAAACGCACCACTCCTTTCCAAGGTGATACCTTCAACCTAACACGATCACCGACCTGAAATTCGATATCGTTCCTTCTCTTATCAGCGTAACTCTTTTTCCTACTTCTGGCGGTTCTCAATCTTTCTTTAATCTGTACAATCTTCTCAGTAGTCTCGTGAATAATTTCTGGACCTGTGAGTTGAGCATCCCTAACCTCATTCCAACAAATAGGAGACCTACATTTTCTACCATTCAGAGCTTCAAATGGTGCAGCCTTAATACTTGCATGATAACTGTTGTTATAAAAAAAAATTCAGCTAGCGGCAAATATCTATCCCACCCATTACTAAAATCAATAAGACACGCTCGTAACATGTCTTCTAACGTTTGAATGGTCCTTTCACTCTAACCATCCGACTGTGGATGATAAGCGGTGCTCATATCCAAATTTTTTTATCAAAGCTTCCTGTAAGGATTGCCAAAACCTCTATGTAAATCGACTGTCTCGGTCTGGAATAGTATATACAGAAATACCCTGTCTTGAAACAATTCCCTTCAAATACAAACGAGTAAGCTTCTCCATCGAATCTGTTTCCTTAATCGGAAAGAAATGAGCTAACTTTATGAGTCGGTCAACAATAACCCAAATGGTATCATAACCACCCACAGCTCTCGGTAGTTTCGTAATAAAATCCGTAGTAATACCTTCCCACTTCCACTCGGGAATTTCAGGTTGCACCAAAAGTCCTGACTGTTCTGATGTTCAGCTTTAACCTTAGCACAGGTCAAACACTTAGCCACATACGTAGCCACATCAGCCTTCAAATGAGGCCACCAATACAGCTCCTTAAGATCATGATACATCTTTCCTGAATCAGGATGAATAGAGTACCTAGACTTATGAGCCTCCTCTAGAACAAGTTGTCGCAGATCACCAAACTTCGAAACCCAAAGGCGTCCCGTAAAATACCGAGTACCATCGGTTCGTACCTCTAACTGTTTACTCAAGCCTCGAACCTTCCCGTTACAAAATTCTCCTCCTTCAAGGCTTCTTATTGAGCTGCAAGAATCTGCCTTGCAAGGTTTGTTCGAATGGTCATATTTAAGGCCCTAAACCTATGAGGTTCAGTCCTCTCTTTACGACTTAATGTATCGGCCACAACATTAGCCTTCCTCAGATGATATAAAAGTTCACAATCATAATTGTTCAACGTCTCAATCCATCTTCGTTGCCTCATATTCGACTGTTTCTGATCAAGGATATGTTGAAGACTTTTGTGATTAGTGTACATAGTACATTTGCCTCTATATAAGTAATGTATCCAATTCTTAAGCGCAAACACAACAGCTCCAAATTCTAAATCATGGGTTGTATAATTCTGTTCATGGATCTTCAACTGACGTGACGCATAAGCGATGACTTTCTTTCATTGCATCAAAACACAACCAAAGCCTTGACGCGAAGCATCATAATAAACAACAAAATCATCATTATCATCAGGTAGTGACAATATCGGAGTAGTAGTCAACTTCTTCTTATAAATCTGAAAAGCAGTCTCTTGTTCATCCTTCCACTCATACTTCTTCCCCTTGTTCGTTAAAGCAGTCAGAGGTTTCGCTATACGAGAGAAATCTTGAATGAACCTTCTATAGTAACCTGCCAACCCTAGAAACTGACGAATCTGAGTAGGAGTTTTCGAAATTTCCCACCTTTCAATCACCTTAATTTTAGCAGGATCAACTTGTATTCCCTGTTCACTAACAATATGTCTAAGGAATTGAACTTCTCTTAACTAGAAAGCACACTTAGAGAACTTAGCGTACAACTCTTCTTTTCTCAATAAATCAAGCACTAACTTCAAATGTTCTTCGTGCTCTTCATCATTCTTAGAATAAATAAGGATGTCGTCGATGAAAACAATAACGAATTTATCCAGATAGGGTCTACACACACGGTTCGTGAGGTCCATGAACACAGCAGGTGCATTTGTCAATCTGAACGGCATAACAAGGAATTCAAAGTGACCATAACGGGTGCGAAAAGCAGTTTTCGGAACATCAGATTCTTTAACACGGAACTGATGATAGCCGGAACGGAGATCAATCTTAGAATAAACAGACGAACCTCGAAGCTGATCGAATAGATCATCGATTCTCGGAAGAGGGTAACAGTTTTTAACAGTAAGCTTGTTCAATTCACGATAATCAATACACCATCGGAACGATCCACTCTTCTTCTTAACAAACAAAACAGAAGCTCCCCAAGGGGACGAACTGGGATGAATGAAATATAGTTGCAACAATGAAGGAAGAAATATATGGAGTAGTCACATAAGTGGCATAGATATTTAAGGCAATTCTCTCAAAGGAGATAACGAGGATCATGGATTTCAAAGTAAATTTTCATTACATTTCCGAAAGGAAGACGTAGGAAGACGTACGAAAGGTGTGATATTTCAACGAGAGTGTACTTCCTTGTACAATAAGCAAGGAAATCTAGGATTCATCCATATTCTTAAATTTATGTGCGGATGAAAAGAACGCGAATCATGGGTTATAAATAATGGCCGCCTCCAGGTGAGATGAATCTCCAAAAATAATTTCGTGCACCTCAAAGTATTGAATCCTAGGATTGATGTTTACGAGGGTGTTGTGGTTGACAGCGAATATTGAGAGTAGAAACTCCTCAAACGGTCTAGTGAAATATATATCCATGATACCCACTATAACAACAGTTGGGGTAGAAACCCACATAGCGCCTTTTCTACAATAGGGTGACCACCGAGTGTACCCCAAAAAAATTGATTTATCGGTCCGTGTTTCGGCCATGTCCAACCATAAGAGGGAAAATTTTATGGGCGCAAGGACTTTCCAATAATTTTTATAAAACTGGAATCCGAAGTGGTGTAAGAGTTTCTATCAACGAACTTAATGGTAAGTTTCATCCTTAAACGGAGAATAAGAAGAACCATGATCCAAACACCTTGTAGAGTAATGTGAAAATTTGATAAGATCAATCAAAAGGGGTTTTGAAAAAGCTTTAAACGTTTGATGTGACAACATAAATGGAATGAAGTTCTTAGTAATTTAGAAGTATGTACAATGTGTACCATTTTATATAAAATAATCTGACTTAATTAAACAACTCAATAAAGGTGTGGATTTAAAATAATTTTGAAGGCATAATTTAGTATGTACTAATCAAAATAAGTTAAGGTAAACTTATTCATTTGAATCTATACGTACATATACGATTTTATAAATTGTATACATGACAAAATATTTTATTACTTCTATTCACCCATAAATCCGTGAGAACCGCCCAATTAAACAAATGTGTACAACTCCCGATGATAAATAGAGTATCTGTATTTCAGAGGTTACAAGTTGAAGTAAGATCGTGAAAGATCGAGTAAATGAATTGAATCGTCGTGCGGCATTTGACCAACAAATGTTACGAGGTCATGAAAACCAATGAGTTAAATGTTATTTTGACTATTATCAGGACAGAAGTCCTTGGGCCAAAACTGTTCCCGAGCGAAGCTGTTGCTAACAAGCGAGTTATGAATGATAAAAGCATGGGATAAAATGAGTTTCCCGTATCTCAACAATTAAGAAAATGAGTATCTTCCCTACCCATGTAATACATCGGAATTTCTGAATGAGTAGTGTAAAAATTTTCTTTGGCTCGCTTTCTATTCCTCATGTCACAATATTGGGACTTCTTTATAAATTAACATAATATAATCACGTTGTCCTGACGCCATTATATTTCACTAATTCATAGTTCCATTCCAATAGCACTACATGAGGTCAGGACACGCGATCAACCTCGAATTTCCACACAATTTCTCTAAAACGATTTCTTAAACAATGTGCTAAGGATAGCACAAGAGACAAAACATCCAAGGTAATGAATAGCAGTAACGATGACATAGAAATGTCTTCGAAGTACCAAGAATCTCTAAAAGTCAAGAATGACTTTTTCCGGTTCAAAGACCAAAGCACATAGGCACAACGGCACAAAGGCATGTAATATAACAAGAATGTTATATACCTAAACATAATAGCTGACATTGAAATGTCAAGCCTTTAGAAGTCAAGAATGACATCTCGGGTAATATAACTCAAACGTCATATACATAACCATAATAGATGACACAGAAATGTCGGAAGAAGTCCAGAATGACATCCCTCGGTTTCACTACCCGAGGTGTTCTTATAAGGATAAATTCGCATGAGTCGAAGAATACGTTTAAATCAGAATGGGAGTTCCTCCCAGATTCAAAACATAATAGAGATGTATGAATGATAACAATATACATACCAATACGATACAAATAATCACATATAATAATATTTTATAGGTCGGGCTGTAGACTAGACTCACTAATGCACCCTATTGACTCGGGTAACGACATCAATGCAGCCTAATTCCCTACAACCAGTGCTCTGATACCAACTTTAACGACCCGTCAAAGTACACTTGACGACCATCGTTATCTTGGTCCCACAGCTTGATCATATCTCTATTTGAATTTAATAAATAACCTTGCATTCTTTATTTAAAAAAAAAGATTTTCTATAAAGGAAACCTATCAAAATATGTAAGTTTAGAAAAACCATACATTATTACTAATCCAAAATTTGACCAAAACAAAGTCAACAGCATCCACTATTAAATGTATCAAAAGAGAATGCAAGTTATTGTTTAACAAAAGCTGCCATCATAAATATGCAGACTCTCTAAGCACAGCGGAAGCAATCAATCATGAACCTGAGAATAAAACATGCGAGTAACTGTCAACAAAAATGTTGAGTGAATTATAGGTTTAATATTGCAAACAATATTTAATTTAAACCGTAAAAATTTATGTTTGAAAACATAAAAACACCTTTTTGGACCACAAAATTATATGCTAGAAAACATATAAAAACATTATTCCATTTACCGTGAGCCACCTGGTAACCACTTAACCATTTATTTACCCTTGCCAAACACAATAAATAATATACACCGAACAAGTGTATCTACAACAAATTACGAAGTACTAAACATTACGATTATAAATTGCTAGCGCGACTAGCTCGAAATGGGGTTGTCAAACCCGATAGATCTATCCGTAGGATTCGCGTTCACCAGTAGAAACCAGTGATTACAGTTACCAGACTAGGGAATATTTTTGTTCAACTCACAATGAATAATTTAAACCAACTTCCACTTGTGTCCAATACGTAAAAATATAATGCATGTATTCTCATCCCAAAAGATTTAAATAGAAAAATGGGACTATAACTCACCTTAATAGCAACGAAGTAACCAACACAATTAAGCAAACAGCAAATGTAGTACAGTGATCATGAATGATCACAACGCCGACCTATAAATAAAGCAGGTCGATATAAATAACTAACTTAGGTCAAGTCTTAGTATGATAGCTATTGTACATGTTGCAAGTAGTCATAGAACAATACTCAATATGCATCGGTTTGATCGGAACAGCTTACGGACACACACTTTCTATTTTTAGAAAGTTTCTATTTTTAGCAGGTTTCCATTTTTGGAAAGTTTCTATTTTTGGAAAGTTTCTATTTTTGGAAAGTTTCCAAATTTAGAAAGTTTCTATTTTTGGAAAGTTTCTATTTTTGGAAAGTTTCTATTTTTGGAAAGTTTCTATTTTAGGAAAGTTTATAAGTTAGGAAAGTTTCCTTAATTAGAAAGTCAACAAAAGTCAACTGAAAGTCAAAGTCAACCGAAAGTCAACTCAAAAGTCAACCTTGGTCAAACATGGTCAATGTAAATTTTAAAAGTGTAAGTTATAATAATAATATAAGTTATAACGTTTATTAAAGTTAAATATGTCTAATTATGTCATAACATAAGTTTAATTAAATTAAAATGAATTATTAAAGTTAATATAAGTTTAAATGGTATAATTAATATAACACAAGTATTTAATTAATTAATTAAATATTAGTCATAATGTAAGTGTTATTAATTAATAATAAATTTTAAATCATATCATAAGTATTATTAATTAATAATGAATTATTAATCATATCATAAGTTTCTAATTATAATTATTAAATCATAAGTATTTAATAATTAAATTATAATTAAATAATAACTAAGCCTTATAATAATTAAATAATTAATTAATCCTTATTATAAGTCTTATAATAGTAATCTCATAATATAAGTTTAATACTTATCATAAGTATTTTCCATTAATAATGAATTATCATTTATCATATGTTTGATTAAAATGTTAATTAAATCATAAGTATTAATTAAATGATATAATAAATATATATCATAAGTTGTAAATAATAATAATTACTTTTTTTATCATAAGTAATTAAATAATAATGAAATCCATTATTTATATCATAAGTTTAATAATTAGTCACAAGTTTTAAATCAAAAGTTCATCGGGTCGTATCCTGAGCCCCGGGTGTCGATTTTCGGCGAGCCTTACATATATCTCCGCCTAAGCAAACCACCCGACACTTTTGTACACTCAAGAACACCCCAAGAACATCCCACAAGTCGTGATGTACAGCAAATTCACTACTTGGAACTTCAATTCAACCAAAATCGTGTTTTAGACGCAACGGGTGATTCGTGGCTCGGATTGAGATGACCCGAACATGAAAGTTCGTCCCACCATCAGTCCTAACACACTAACACACCCTAGAGTCACCAATTATGGTCACAAAGTCGGACCAAACCTGGTTCATACCAAAATCACATTTCAATCTTAACAAAATACCACTTTGATCATATCTAGGGCTCCGGGAATCGAAACGACATGAATCCGGAGTCTAAAATTAATGTCTTGATGAGAGGAACTCATCTAGATACTTTATTTTAACTTTTATATCAGTCACAATAGCAGAAACACACGAAAAAGCTGCTGTTCCAATTATATCAAACCGAAAACATATGTTTACGAGTAATTCTATGCATACGATCATCAATACAATAACATGTAACTATCATACTATCAATATAACATCAAAATACAGAAAAATTAATTGAAAATGAAAAAGCTAGGGTTTATGTATATACCCTAATCAAGAATCGAGAAGAAGAGGATGAAAGAACGCGAAAATAGCAACCCGAATATATCTCTAGCCTTGAAAAATGATGAAGAATTGATTGGTTGATGATGTTGGCCGAATATTATGATAGGAGTGTGCTAGGGTTCAGCCAAAATGAAAGGAGGGAGAGGAGAGAACACAAAATTAGGTTTTAGGTGAAAGTTAGAAGTGTAAATTAGAAATAAAATGGAAAATGAGAAATGGTGGGGGTGTAAGCCTATGTTCGGCTGAATTTGGAAAGGGGTCGGCCCCACATGGCCCACTTTGATCATGTGGATAATCTCTTGTGGTCCGAACGCCCAAACGAAGCCCGAAACGCGAAAACGCTACTACGCGATTGAAAATTCGGAGAGATAACAAATACGCGACGAAAAATATACATAAACACTATATATAAATATATGACATTAAAATATCATATTTAAAATAATTAGAATTTAAAAATCTCAAAAGCTCGACCGTTGGTTTGAAAATCGAAAATATTCGCCGGATAGAAATCCGCGACACGTAGAAACGTAATAATTAAAGATATGAATACAAATATTCATATAACACATAATAATTAATATATTATTACAAAAATAATAATATAGGTCATAGAAATGACATGGCACGAATAACAGTTAACGGTCGTTAAATAATTAACGGTAAAAGATAACGGAAAAAGTAGGGTCGTTACATCAAGTTAGTAGTCCATCGTTAGTAGTCCAACGTTAGTAGTCCAATAGTCCAATAGTCCAATATATAATCTTAGAATTTGATCAAGACGTATTGTATACGTATTTTTATAGACTAAATCAAGACCCATGGTGTAACGACCCGGATTTTTCTATGAATATTATATGAGATTAATATTTACATGATTAAATGTTTCCAACATGTTAAGCAATCAAACTTGTTAAGACTTGAATGTTTGAAACGAATTTTACATAAACATTTGACCACCTAGTTTATCCGACGATTCACGAACGTTAAAACGTGTAAAAACGACACGTGATATATTTATGGGCATATATATTGTGACGACCCGGATTTTTTTGACTACTTGATTATACTATCTATATGTTTTAATAATTCTGACTTGATAAGCAATGAATTTTAATAAATCTTGAACCTCCGGAAAGAGTTTTACACAAGCTTTTGGTCACCCTTTTATTCCTACGATTCACGAACGTCATAACTTGTATGTATATATATGTGTATATATATATATATTTACCTTGAAAAAATGATAATTAAATATCTCATTAAATATATTAACAAGGTATTATATATACATTTTCATACTACTAATTTAAAGAGTTTCGAACAGTATATATGTTACTTTTTAAACGATGAAATTAACTTATGTTAAAATGTATTTACATACAATGTATTATGTTAAGATGTATTTACATACAATGAGTATAAATACACTTTATAATATACAAATACACTTTATATTTACATACAATGTATTTCATTTTTCTCAAAAATTCTACTCATATTTATACGGTATTTATACGCGTATTATACGTAGCTTCTAGAAGTATTTACTATTGGTATATACCAATAGAAATCTACAATTACGTATTTATACGGTATTTATACGCGTATTATACGTAGCTTCTAGAAGTATTTACTATTGGTATATATGAATAGAAATCTGCATGATTTATATATTATGTCATGCATGACATCATCAATCTTATTATGTCATGCATGACATCAACAATTTAACTTATACTTGATATTAGTCAAAAAAGACTACATAAGTTGTCTATATATACCTTAAAAACGTTTTTATGCATACACCCCTTTTTCCATTACATTTTCTCATTCATACTCTCTAAACTCTCTCTCAAAATACTCCCATCTTCATACTAGATCATCCCCAAGCATTTTCTTCATCTTTTTGCTTCAAAAACAATCTATAATCATCATATAAGAAGCAATCAAGAACACTTACTTTGATTCAAGTTTTGCTTCTAAGTTTGGTTATCTTTAAGCACCAATTCAGGGAGACTTTCAAGCTCTATAAATCCTCTTCATATTTAGCTACTTACCTTTCTTAAATCAAGGTATTAGCCTTACCAAAACTCTTGTTCAATTCATATGATTATAGTTATATATATAAGAATTCATAACTAATAACTACTAGAACATAGTTTAGTTAATTTTAAACTTATTTGGACAACTAATCTAATCTTTCTAACTTAACTCTAATAACACTTATTTATATGTATTCTGATGTTATATTAAGATATTATAAGAACTTATAACTTGTACATATGAAGAACACAATAAAAACTATATTAACCATATCCTTGCTAACTTTTCTTATATCCTATATATATATTTGGACATGTTATCATTAGTATAATAAAATATTATAATTTTGGTTGATTCCGAGATTGTATATATATAATAATCTTGGTACGTTCCATGACAATACGTATACAATACGTTTTGATAAATCCAAAGTCAATACGTCTCTGGATTGATGCAAGACAATATGTACACAATACGCCGTGGGGTAATTCTAAGATTATATATATATACCGATTATTGGACTGTTGGACTTTTTGGACTATTTTGGACTTTTCGGACTATTTTGGACTACTAACAATGGACTACTAATAAAGGACTACTAACAATGGACTACTAACATAAAACGTTAAAAATTATTATATAAGTATTCTATGAACTTGCTATATTAATTTTATTCACATGTATTATTATCTGAATTGTTATTATTGTTATAGGTTCGTGAATCCAAGGACGTCGGCTATATTTTAATAGGTTGGAAACTTGTTAACACTATACTTTTACGACAGTGAGTATATAGTCCCATTTTTAACTCTATAAATATTTTGGGATGAGAATTCATTTTTTCGAAATAGACACAAGTACTTAAATATTTATTCTATGTTGAGTTGTACCTTTGTATATATCCCTAATAGTCTGGTAACTATTTATTACATATGGTTAATATGTAAGCGCGAATCCTATTGATAGATCTATTGGGTTTGACAACCCCACTCGGGCTAGTTAGCACTAGTTCATAACGGGTGTTTAGTACTTCGTTTTACTACACTTGGTACGGTGTAGAGATAACTTTGAAAAGGAAATATGCACGGAAAACATCTGTTAAGTATAGTTACTGGGCGCTCAACAACATATAGAATATCTTTGCAGAAATGTTTATAACATGAAATCTTGTGGTCTATTATTATATCTTATGCTGGCTTTAAAACCTATATCTCACCAACCTTTGTGTTGACAGTTTAAGCATGTTTATTCTCAGGTCTTTAAAAGTCTTCCGCTGATTGCTTGCTCATGGTGTTGCACGGCATCGTTCATGCTTGTGTTTAAAGAAAGTTGCATTCTAATAAACATTATCTTTGTCATGTAATATATTTGGCTATTATGCCCACGTTGTAATATTTCAAAACTTATGTATTCGGGGATCATTTCTCAAATGATCGCCCACATGTTTAAAACTTTCATTTATATATGAAAGGCTTGGTCGTTATGAAATAAGAATGCAATATTTTATAAAATGTATCATATAGAGGTCAAATACCTCGCTATTGAGATCAATGAATAACGTACCTCGTTTATAATAATATAGACGGGTCGTTTCAGTTGGTATCAGAGCAGAGGTCTTAGCGAACCAAAAATTGCATTAGTGTGTATGACCGGTATTTGTTAGGATGCATTAGTGAGTCTGGACTTTGACCGAACTTATTTTTGAAAACTATTGCTTATCATTTGTGGTTGGAAATTGAATATTATAACATGTAAATATTATGTGATATATTTCTAATGTGGTAGTTAATGTGTGATAGATGTCTACTTCTAGCACCAATCTCATTATCACAATCAGCGACTCCGAAGATAAATTCCCAGCAAAAGTACCAGTCATCGACTTATCTGATAATGACGATGACCCGAAGGAAATCATCTATATAACTGATGATGATGATGATCTGGAGTTGGACGCATTTTGGGAAGATTCACAAATCCCAGAGGAACCGAAGGAGGAACCTGAGGAGAACGAAGTAAAAGAAATTACAAAGGCAGAATTTAATGAGGAAAAGGAACTTGTGGTCCGCCCGCTAGAATTTCCTAATCCGGAGTATAATAAAAGATTTATTGCTAAAAGTGAACCTAACACTTCTACCCCTAGTCATCCTCCTGTTAGAGTGCTCCCAATGGAGACACTCCTCCATCTTAGTCCTCATGTGCCACGTCAGCGCCACATTAGCACTTCCTTCGCAGGACTAAACCCAAGACTAAACACTCCCAACCATGACACTCCTTTCTTCCCTTAATTAGTTAAATGTACAAGTTTAAGAAGCAAAAAATACCACATTTTAAGCCCTTCCTTCCGTCCTCAAATATGATGAAAAAGGACGCTCAACAGCACAGAATGGTGGGCGAATACCTGGGCGGGACCTGGGCGAATTTGCTGCCATCGACTTCCTTGTGGACTATAGCCTGGGCGGAGGGAGTATTTACTCCGTTGGGAGCAACCTTATTAACTCTATTGAGGCACCATCCCGACCAAGGTACAAACGTACCGCTAGAATGAGAACGATGTCAGTAGCTGAGACACGAAAACTCTTTGGTTTCTCAGATCCAGTAGATTTCCCAGATTTGTCCCAAAACAATAAGAAGTCTCGTCATTTTTAATCTGTCCCAGCAGCTACCATACTTCACGCCTTGTATAATAGTTATCGTGTGCTATATTTTATCTTACCTATGTTTTATGTAAAATAGTGGTATTGTATTTTTATAAAATATTGTACCAAAATTTTAAGTGTGAAGTACTAATGTATTAAGTTTTTCATGATAGAATATTATCTTGATTGTAGTAGTTAATTTGTGTACTAGCAATTAAGTATGAACTTTAACGGGTAGGTACTACCCGAACTGCAATTATAAAATCCCAATAAGAAGAAAAAAGGCTTTTATAAAAATTAGTTCATATTATTATTATGCTTCAAAGTACTATTAACTACTTATAATATTCTATATATGATTAATTTATATCATTTGGTTATTTTTGAAGGAAATGGCTCCAGTTACCAAACAGCACATGAACATGAGCGAGGAAGATTTCCGTAGTTTTCTTACTGAAAATGTAACTGCAGTATTGGCTGCACTTAACAAAAACAACCATTCAGGGTCTAGCAGTGGAACTCATCATGGTACAACAGAAAACCGTGTAGGATATTCCTACAAAACTTTCATGAGTTGTAAACCCCATGAATTTGAAGGAACGGAAGGTCCAGTTGGACTAAAGTGTTGGATTGAAAAAGTAGAAGCTGTTTTTGCTATAAGTAATTGTGCAGAAGAAGACCGCGTAAAATACGCTTCTCATACTTTCAAAAATAACGCTTTAACATGGTGGAATACCTACCTAGCAAACGTGGGAGAGAATACTGCTTACGCCCTACCTTGGGCAGCATTTAAACACTTGCTGTGTGAGTATTATCAACCCCAGAACGAGATGAATAAATTGAAAACAGAGTTGAGGGAATTGCGCACCAAAGGTGATAACATCACTTCCTACGAGCAACGGTTCACAGAGCCAGCGTTAATGTGTCCTGGAGTATTTGAAGATGAAGAAGCAAAAGTTGAACAGTTTGTGAAAGGATTACCTGAGATAATCCAAGAAAATGTAAGTGCATCTAATCCAACAACAATGTACGAAGGAAGCAAGATGGCCCATAAGTTAATGGACCAAATCAAAGAAAGAAACAAGGAAAAGGTGGTTGCCGAGGCCAAAACAAATGATCACAAGAGGAAGAATGAAAATCGTGATAGGAATCACAACTATCAACACCACAACAAGAAGCAGGAAGTCTCGCAGGGTGTGAGTAATAAGAGGAACCAGAATACCTACCAGGGGAAACAACCCCAATGCCAGAAATGCAAGAGACACCACTTTAGGAATTGCACGGTGGTGTGTAAAAATTGCAACAAAGTAGGGCATCATATTCAAAATTGTAGGTTTCCTCTCACAGATGTTAATAAAGCCGCTCTTGAAGCTATTGTTTGTTATGGGTGCGAGAAAAAGGGCCATTACAAGAACAAGTGCCCGAACCAAAAGAGTGAATATGATACAGTCCGTGGAAGAGCATTTAATATAAATGCTAATGATGCACGAGAAGACCCGGAGCTTGTTACGGGTACGTTTACTATCGATGAATTACCTGCCTATATTTTATTTGATACTGGTGCCGATAGAAGTTATGTAAGTAAAGAATTTTGCTCTAAACTAAATTGCCCCTTAGTGCCCCTGGAGGATAAATGTATTGTAGAATTAGCAAATGGTAAACTAGTTAAAGCTGATAAAATCTGTCGTAAACGTAAGCTTAAATTAACTAGTGAGACATTTGTAATTGATTTGATACCTGTTGAGTTAGGGAGTTTTGATGTAATTATTGGTATGGATTGGATGTCTAAGATGAGAGCGGAAGTTGTTTGTTATAAAAAGGCAATTCGTTTTCCCTGCGTGAACGGGAAACCATTGATGGTGTTCGGAGAAAAGGGTAATCATAAGCTAAACTTTATTAGCTGTTTGAAGGCCCAAAAGTGCATAAATAAGGGATGCTATGCTATCTTAGCACATGTGAAGAAAATCGACACAAAGGAGAATAGCATTAGTGACATGCTTGTGGTAAGAGATTTTCCCGAAGTATTTCCGTAAGAATTACCGGGATTACCTCCACATAGATCTGTAGAATTTCTAATAGACCTAGTACCGAGAGCTGCACCGGTGGCTCGTGCTCCGTATAGACTCGCATCGTCTGAATTGAAAGAACTACAAAGTCAGTTGCAGAAATTGCTAGATCATGGATTTATTCGACCGAGTACTTCACCATGGGGAGCTCCGATCCTGTTCGTTAAGAAGAAAGACGGATCCTTAAGAATGTGTATAGACTACCGCGAGTTAAACAAGCTAACTAGCAAGAATCGGTACCCATTGCCGAGAATTGATGACTTGTTTGATCAGCTGTAAGGATCACGTATTTACTCCAAAATTGATCTAAGATCGGGTTACCATCAGTTGCGAGTAAAAGAATAAGATATTCTGAAGACCGCATTTAGAACACGCTACGGTCACTACGAATTTCTGGTCATGCCGTTCGGGTTGACAAACGCACCCGCTGTATTCATGGACCTCATGAATCGAGTATGTAGTCCGTATTTAGATAAATTTGTTATCGTCTTTATTGATGACATTCTTATTTACTCCAAGAATGAGCAAGAACACGAGCAACATTTAAGGTTGGTGCTGGAACTGTTAAGAAAAGAACAGTTATATGCCAAATTTTCTAAGTGCGCATTTTGGTTGAAGGAAGTACAATTCCTTGGTCACATCGTTAGCAGTCAAGGAATTAAGGTTGATCCCACGAAGGTCAAAGCCATTGAAAAATAGGAAACCCCAAAGACTCCGACACAGATATGCCAATTTTTGGGCTTAGCTGGTTACTATAGAAGGTTTATTCAAGATTTTTCCCGAATAGCCAACCATTAACTGCGTTAACACACAAAGGGAAGAAGTATGAATGGACTTCCGAGCAGGAAACTGCATTCCAGCTATTGAAAAAGAAACTAACTTCGGCGCCTATTTTATCATTACCTGAAGGAAACGACGACTTCGTGATTTATTGTGACGCGTCGCGACAAGGTTTTGGTTGTGTACTCATGCAACGAACAAAGGTTATTGCTTACGCCTCTCGACAATTGAAAACTCATGAACGAAATTATACGACACATGATTTGGAGTTAGGACAGTTGTTTTTGCATTGAAAATGTGGAGACACTACTTATATGGGGTCAAATGTACATTGTACACTGATCACAAAAGTCTTCAACACATATTCGATAAAAAACAATTGAATATGAGGCAACGATGGTGGGTTGAGCTAGTAAACGACTACGATTGTGAAATTCTTTATCATTTCGGGAAAGCAAATGTAGTAGTTGACGCTTTAAGCAGGAAAGAAAGAGAACCGATTCGAGTACGAGCAATGAATATGAAAATTCGTACGAACCTCACCTTACAAATAAAGGAGGCTCAACGAGGAGCTCTTACTGATGAAAACTTTGGAAATGAGATGCTCAAGGGTTTAGACAAGCAACTCGATATACGAGAAGACAGAACCCAATATTTTAATGGACGCATTTGGGTACCAAGGTTTGAAGGGTTAAGAAAATTGGTTTTGGATGAGGCGCATAAGATGAGATACTCGATACATCCCGGAGCTGGAAAGATGTATCAAGATCTTAAGGCACATTTTTGGTGGCCTAATTTAAAGACAGATATTGCAACATATATAGGAGAGTGCTTAACTTGCTCTAAAGTTAAGGCAGAATACCAGAAACCGTCAGGGTTGCTTCAACAACCAGAAATCCCAGAATGGAAATGGGAATGTCTTACCATGGATTTCATCACAAAGCTACCAAAGACTGCGTGGCGTTATGACACCATTTGGGTAATTGTAGATCGTCTCACCAAATCTGCACATTTCCTGCCTATGAAGGAAATGGATAAGATGGAGAAATTGGTACGATTATACATGAAGGAAGTCGTTTCAAGACATGGAGTACCTATCTCCATTATATCCGATCGAGACAGTAGGTTTACGTCAAGGTTCTGGCAATCACTACATGAAGCTCTAGGAACTCGTCTGGATATGAGCACTGCATGTCATCCTTAAACCGATGGGCAAAGCGGAAGGACCATTCAAACTCTTGAAGACATGCTTAGAGCGTGTGTGATCGATTTTGGGAATGAATGGGATAAATATTTACCATTGGCAGAATTCTCGTATAACAACAGTTATCATACGAGAATTAATGCTGCACCATTCGAAGCACTTTATGGAAGAAAGTGTAGATCCCCTATCTATTGGAACCATGTAGGTGACAGACAACTTACTAGTCCAGAGATCATACACGAGACTACCGAAAAGATTGTGCAAATCAAGGAGAGATTGAGAACTGCTCAAAGTCGTCAAAAGAGCTACGCTGATGTTCAAAGAAAGCCATTGGAATTTCAGGTTGGCAACATGGTTATGTTAAAGGTGTCACCTTGAAAAGGTGTGATACACTTTGGCAAGTGGGGTAAACTTAACCCAAGGTACGTAGGGTCGTTTAAAAGCATCGAACGCATTAGACCAGTGGCCTATCGACGTGAGTTACCTCAACAACTTGCTGGGGTACATAACACCTTTCATGTTTCAAACTTGAAGAAATGCCTTGCAAAAGAAGACCTCACGATTACACTCGAAGAAATCCAAATCGATAAAAAGTTACATTTTATCGAAGAACCCGTCGAAATTATGGACCGGGAAGTCAAGCGACTCAAACAAATCAACATACCGATTGTTAGAGTCTGATGTAACGCTCGGAGAGGACCCGAGTTCATTTGGGAATGAGAAGATCAGATGAACCAGAAGTATCCACTTCTGTTTACTGATATCATACGTTGAATAGGTACTACTTTAAATTTCGAGACAAAATTTCTTTAACGGGAAGGTACTGTGACGACCCGGATTTTTCCGACTACTTGATTATACTACCTATATGATTTAATAATTCCGACTTGATAAGCAATGAATTTTAATAAATCTTGAACCTCCAGAAAGAGTTTTACAAAAGCTTTTGGTCACCCTTTTATTTCTACGATTCACGAACATCATAACTTGTATGTATATATATGTATATATATATTTAACTTGAAAATATGATAATTAAATATCTCATTAAGTATATTAACAAGGTATTATATATACATTTTCATACTACTAATTTAAAGAGTTTTCGAACAATATATATGTTACTTTTTAAACGATGAAATTAACTTATGTTAAAATGTATTTACATACAATGTATTATGTTAAAATGTATTTACATACAATGAGTATAAATACACTTTATAATATACAAATACAGATAAAGGATAGCTATATTCGTATTTTCGTTCATTTTCTCAAGAATTCTACTCGTATTTATACGGTATTTATACGCGTATTATAAGCAGCTTCTAGAAGTATTTACTATTGGTATATACCAATAGAAATCTACAATTACGTATTTATACAGTATTTATACGCGTATTATACGCAGCTTCTAGAAGTATTTACTATTAGTATATACGAATAGAAATCTGCATGATTGATATATTATGTCATGCATAACATCATCAATCTTATTATGTCATGCATGACATCAACAATTTAACTTATACTTGATATTAGTCAAAAAAGACAACATAAGTTGTCTATATATACCTTAAAAACGTTTTAATGCATACACCCATTTTTCTATTCCATTTTCTCATTCATACTCTCTAAATTCTCTCTCAAAATACTCCCATCTTCATACTAGATCATCCCCAAGCATTTTCTTCATCTTTTAGCTTCAAAAACAATCTATAATCATCATATAAGAAGCAATCAAGAACACTTACTTTGATTCAAGTTTTGCTTCCAAGTTTGGTTATCTTTAAGCACCGATTTAAGGAGTCTTTCAAGCTCTCGAAATCCTCTTCATATTCAGCTACTTACCTTTCTTAAATTAAGGTATTAGCCTTACCAAAACACTTGTTCAATTCACATGATTATAGCTATATATATAAGAATTCATAACTAATAACTACTAGAACATAGTTTAGTTAATTTTAAACTTATTTGGAAAACTAATCTAAACTTTCTAACTTAACTCTAATAACACTTATTTTTATGTATTATGATGTTATATTAAGATATTATAAGAACTTATAAGTTGTACATATGAAGAACACCATAAAAACTATATTAACCACGTCCTTGCTAACTTTTCCTATATCCTATATATATATATATATATATATATTTGTACATGTTATCATTAGTATAAAAAAATATTATAATCTTGGTTGATTTCGAGATTGTATATATATAATAATCTTGGTACGTTCCATGACAATATGTATACAATACGTTTTGATAAATCCTAAGTCAATACGTCTCTGGATTGATGCAAGACAATATGTACACAATACGCAATGGGGTAATTCTAAGATTATATATATATACCGATTATTGGACTGTTGGACTTTTCGGACTATTTTGGACTTTTCGGACTATTTTGGACTACTAACAATGGACTACTAATAAAGGACTACTAACAATGGACTACTAACATAAAATGTTAAAAATTATTATTTAAGTATTCTATGAACTTGCTATATTAATTTTGTTCACATGTAATATTATCTGAATCGTTATTATTGTTATAGGTTCATGAATCCAAGGACGTCGGCTATATTTTAATAAGTTGGAAACTTGTTAAAACTATACTTTTACGACAGTGAGTATATAGTCCCATTTTTAACTCTATAAATATTTTGGGATGAGAATTCATGCAGCTTTTGTTTTTCGAAATAGACACAAGTACTTAAATATTTATTCTATGTTGAGTTGTACCTTTTATATATCCCTAATAGTCTGGTAACTATTTGTTACATATGGTTAATATGTAAGCGCGAATCCTATTGATAGATCTATTGGATTTGACAACCCCACTCGGGCTAGTTAGCACTAGTTCATAACGGGTGTTTTGTACTTCGCTTTACTACACTTGGTACGGTGTAGAGATAACTTTGAAAAGGGAATATGCACGGAAAACATCTATTAAGTATAGTTACTAGGAGCTCAACAACATATAGAATATCTTTGCAGAAACGTTTATAACATGAAATCTTGTGGTCTATTATTTTATCTTATGCTGGCTTTAAAACCTATATCTCACCAACCTTTGTGTTGACAGTTTAAGCATGTTTATTCTCAGGTCTTTAAAATTCTTCCGCTGATTGTTTTCTCATGGTGTTGCACGGTGTCGTTCATGCTTGTGTTTAAAGAAAGTTGCATTCTAATAAACATTATCTTTGTCATGTAATATATTTGGCTATTATGCCCACATTGTAATATTCCAAAACTTATGTATTCGGGGATCATTTCTCAAATGATCGCCCACATGTTTAAAACTTTCATTTATATATGAAAGGCTTGGTTGTTATGAAATAACAATGCAATATTTTATAAAATGTATCATATAGAGGTCAAATACCTCGCTATTGAGATTAATGAATAACGTACCTCGTTTATAGTAATATGGACGGGTCGTTTCATATATATATATATATATATACATATATATATATATATATATATATACATATATATATATATATATATATATATATACATATATATATATATATATACATACATATATATATATATATATATATATATATATATATATACATATATATATATATATATATATATATATATATATATATATATATAATGATAAGTAAGTATCTCATTAAGTATATTAACAATGGGTGAGATACATAAAATGAGATATATGTAATGATTTCGAAACGATATATATATGTAAGGATTATCGACGTAATAACGTCTTAACTAAAATAAATACATATGTATCGTATTAAGATATATTAATACACTATGTTTAACATAATAAAATGATAATTAACTATATCATTAAGTGTATTAACAATGAACTATATACATAAAACGAGACTACTAACTTAAGGGTTTCGAAACAATATATACATGTAACGATTAACGACGAAATAATGACTTAATTAAAATATATATATGTATTGTATTAAGATGTATTAATACACATTTGAAAGACTTAAAGACATATATCAAAATACTTATACTTAACAAAGATAGTTATAATCGTATTCCCATTCGTTTTCATCAAGAATTTTACTCGTATTCATACGGTATTTTCACTCGTATAATACCCAGCTTCTAGATGTACATGCTATTGGTATATACACTCAAATGATCTGCCCTTAGCAGTCTTTGATGAGTCAACAAACATGTGGAAACCATCATTTAATATCTGGCATCAAATAATTAGAAAAATTACAAACTAATGGAGCCCATATGACAAGGCTAACTTCACGTGAATCTTCACACTCACAAACACATTCTCATTCCAATTTTCTTGCATCAAATTAATCTCTCTCAAGTTCTATCTTTATGTTCTAAGTTTTATTCATCATCTTTATCATAATCTAGCTCAAAAATCCTAACCTAGATCATTATACAAGACAATCACTTAAGAACACTTCGAAAACCCTTTCAAGTTTGCTAGATTACTTTCAATCTTGCAAATCCATTTCAAGTGATCATCCAACATCAAGAAATCTTTATTTATATCAGTAGGTGTTCATTATAAATCAAGGTAATAATTATATTTAAGCTTTGATTAAATTCTATAAACATAACTATCTTAAATCAAGTAGTAATCTTACTTGAACTTGTTTTCATTCCATGATTCTACTTCAAGAACTTTCAAGCCATCAAAGATCCTTTGAAGCTCAAAATTAATTCTTATCATTTCCAGTAGGTTTACCTACTATACTTGAGGTAGTAGCGATGTTCATAACCTCGTTCGATTGATACTTATATAACTATCTTATTCGAAGAATATAACTTCTAATCACTAGAACATAGTTTAGTTAATTCTAAACCTGTTCGCAAACAAACTTAATCCTTCTAACTTGACTTTTAAAAAACAACTTCACACATGTACTATCTCTATATAATTTCCTAACATAAGGATTTAAAACTTGTAAACACGAAGAACACCGTAAAACTGAGCATACGCCTTCGTAATAAAATCGGGGGCTGTTTTGGGTTGGATAATTAAAAACTATCTTAAAATTTTAATTTAAAGTTTGTTTTCTTCGAAAATGATATTTCGTATGAACATGATAATATATCTAAAAATGGTGGTTAAACTCAAAGTAGAAGTATGTTTTTCAAAATGGTCATCAAGGTGTCGTTCTTTCGACAGATATGACTACCTCTTTCAAAATGGCCTTGTAACCTGTAACTCTGAATATAAACCACCACTTTTTCTGTTTAGTTTTATAAAATTGAATTCATTACAAAACCATAACAATTTGATTCACTCAAAACCGATTTGTAACGAAGAAATTATGGGCAAAACAATATTGGTTAGAAATAGCCTAAAATGGTTACGGGAGTATTTTGATAAAATCTATACTAACCATATCCTAGCTAACTTTTCCTGTATTATACATGTATTTAATCATGTCATGACTATTTCCTTGTATTGTACTAGTCTTGGTTAAGTCCGAGACAATATAATATAATATTGATTTATTAAGACAATAGTTATACAATACGTCAGATAAATCGTAAGACACATGTACACAATACATCTGGGTTAATTCTACGACAATACGTGTTCAATGGGTCATGATTGAGCCTTGTACAATACGTATACAATACGTCTTGATTAAATTCTAAGATTATATATTGGACTATTGAACTATATCTGGACTACTAACGTTAGACTACTAACATTGGACTACTAACATTGGACTGCTAACTTGACAACTTAAACCATCACACGTAATTGAAAATATGATATAAATATAATGGTATTACATTTTGATATATATATTTGTTATAGGTTCCTGAATCGATTCGAGACCACGTCTGAATTTCAACGAATTGAAAATCTATTCAAGTGAGTTATAGTCCCATTTTTTTTACTATCTAACATTTTTGGGATGAGAATACATGCAGTTTTGTAAATGTTTTACAAAATAGACACAAGTACTTGAAACTACATTCTATGGTTGGATTACGAATACCGAATATCACCCCTTTTGCTTGTTAACCTAAGAATTAGTGAACCGGTCCACTAATTGACGCGAATCCTAAAGATAGATCTATGGGCACTAACACGCCCCAGTTAGTCATATATGAACTGCTTTGGTACTTTGATTATTATATTATACATATGAGAGTTCCTGTATGATGGGGGATATTCTATATGCATTTTGTTAATGTCGGTTACCAGGTGTTCACCATATGAATGGATTTTGCAGTGAGCATACCTGCACATTGTTTACGAAAATGAAATCTTGTGGTCTATTATTACGAATTATTATATAGGTTAAACCTATGACTCACCAACATTTTTGTTGACGTTTTAAGTAAGTTTATTCTCAGGTGATTATTAAAGACTTTCGCTATTGCATGCTATTTAAAGACGAGATTTGGAGTCAGAATGCTTGTATGATAATGTTTAAAAACTTCATTCGGATGTCTATGATTGTAATATATTGTAATGGTTGTGTAAAAACTTGGTATTTTTAGATTATCGCTAATTGATAATCTAGGTTATGTCTTTTAAACCTTTAACGATAAAATAAAGATTATGGTTTGTTTTTGAAAAGAATGCAGGCTTTGAAAAACGTCTCATATAGAGGTCAAAATCTCGCAATGAAACCAATTAATATGAAACGTTTATAATCGATATGAATGGGACATTTCACATGGTACGCGTATTGTCTTAGAATTAACCCAGACGTATTGTGTACATGGTGTCTTACGATCTATCCGAACGTATTGTATCACTATTGTCTTAACTAATTAAGATTATATTATATTGTCTCAAACTTAAACAAGACTAGTATATTACAAGGAAATAGTCATGACATGTTTAAATACATGTAGGATATAGGAAAATTTAGCTAGGATATGGTTAGTATAGATTTTGTAAAAAAATCTCGTAGTCATTTAAGCTATTTCTAACCAATATTGTTTTGCCCATAATTTTTTCATTACAAATCGGTTTTGAGTGATTCAAATTGCTATGGTTTTTTAATAAACTCAATTTTCTAAAACTAAACTGAAAAAGTGGTGGTTTATAGTCGGAGTTACAGGTTACAAGTCCATTTAGAAAAAGGTGGTCATTTCTTTCGAAAGAACGGCATCTTGATGACCATTTTGAAAAACATACTTCTACTTAGAGTTTAACCACAATTTTTAGATATATTATCATGTTCATATGAAATAATATTTTCCTAGAAAACAAACTTTCAATTCAAAGTTTAAGATAGTTTTTAATTATCCAACTCAAAACAACCCCCGATTTCTCTACGATGGCGTATGTTCAGTTTTACGGTGTCCTTCATGTTTACAAGTTTTAAATCTTTATATTAGCATATCATATTGATATATTACATGTGTTTAGTTGTTTTTAAAAGTCAAGTTAGAAGGATTAACTTTGTTTGCAAACAAACTTTAGAATGAACTAAACTATGTTCTAGTGATTACAAGTTATATTCTTCGAATAAGATAGCTATATGAATATGAATCGAACAAGGTTATGAACAAGGTTACTACCTCAAATTAAATGAACAAGGTTGCTGGAAAAATAAAGCTTCAACATCATCATCAAGCTCAAGAGCAATTCTATATTTTTCCAGCAACCTTGTTCATATAATTTGAGGTTGTAACCTTGTTCATAACCTTGTTCGATTCATATTCATATAGCTATCTTTTTCGAAGAATATAACTTGTAATCACTAGAACATAGTTTAGTTAATTATAAACTTGTTTGCAAAAAAACTTAATCCTTCTAACTTGACTTTTAAAAACACTTAAACCCATGTAATATATCTATATGATATGCTAACATAAGGATTTAAAACTTGTAAACATGAAGAACACCGTAAAACTGAATATACGCCGTCGTAGAGAAATCGAGGGCTGTTTTGGGTTGGATATTTAAAACCTATCTTAAACATTGAATTAAAAGTTTTTCTTCTGGGAAAATGTTATTTCATATGAACATGATAATATATCCAAAAATTATGGTTAAACTCAAAGTAGTAGTATGTTTTTCAAAATGGTCATCAAGATGTCGTTCTTTTGACGGAAATGACCACCTCTTTCTAAATGGATTTGTAACCTGTAACTCCGACTATAAACCAACACTTTTAAAATTTAGTTTTAGAAAATTTAGTTCATTACAAAATCATAGCAATTTGAATCACTCAAAACCGATTTGTAATGAAGAAATTATGGGCAAAACAATATTGGTTAGAAATAGCTAAATTAGCTACGGAATTTATTAAACAAAATCTACACTTAACCATATCCTAGCTAATTTTTCCTATATACTTCATGTATTTAAACATGTCATGACTATTTCCTTATAATATACTAGTCTTGGTTAAGTCCGAGACAATATAATATAATCTTGATTAGTTAAGACAACAGTTATGCAATATGTTCGGATAAATCATAAGACACCATGTACACAATACCTCTGGGTCAATTCTAAGACAATACGCGTAACTTGGGTCATGATTGAGTCTATAACAATACGTATACAATACATCTTGATTAATTCTAAGATTATATATTGAACTATTGGACTATTGACTATTGGACTATATTTGGACTACTAACAAAGGACAACTAACAAAGGACTACTAACATAAAAATGTTAAAAATTAATATATAAGTATTCTATGAACTTGCTTTAATTTATTCATATGTCGTATTATTATCTAAATCATTATTATTGTTATAGGTTCGTGAATTCAAGGACGACGGCCATATTTTTAATAAGTTGAAAACTTGTTATTAATATAATTTTACTACCGTGAGTTATAGTTTCCCCTTTTCAAACTCCATAAATATTTTGGTATGAGAATACATGCAATTTATATTTTTCGAAATAGACACATGTGACTAAATATATTCTACGTTAAGTTTGTACCTTTGCATATTTCCCTAGTTAGTCTGGTAACTATTAGTTACATGTTATAAGAACATGTAAGCGCGAATCCTATTGATAGATCTATCGGGTTTGATCACCCCAACCGGACTAGTCATTCTAGTAGCGTAAACGGTTGCATAGTACTTCGTTATTTACACTCGGTACAGTGTATGGTTTTGATATTTATGAAGGGAATATGCCAATAATATTTTGTTAAGTATGGTTACCTGGGCGCTCAACTGAAGTATAATGATTTTATAAATGTTTCCAAATATGAAATCTTGTGGTCTATATTTATATTGGATGCTAGCAAATTAAATCTATATCTCACCAACAATTTTGTTGACAATTTAAGCATGTTTATTCTCAGGTCCTTAGGAAGTCTTCCGCTGTGGTAAATTGCTCAAGATGTTGCATGGTGTCGTCATGCATTTGTTTAAAAGAATAGTTGCATTCAAAGTTGTTGTATTGTAATATATTGTCATTTGTGAAACTTATGAATTAGGGGATCATATCTCTAATGATCACCCACGTCATTTAAACATTCATTTTATATATCGAAAGTACGGTCTTTTTATAAAAAATGTAATGTTTTACTAAAATGTATCATATAGAGGTCAAATATCTCGCTATGGGACCAATGAGTAACGTACACGTTTATAGTGATACGGACGGGTCGTTTTAGTTGGCATTAGAGCGGTGGTTGTAGCGAACCAGGATTTGCATTAGTGTGTCTAACCGGTAATTGTTAGGATACATTAGTGAGTCTGGACTACGACTGTGTCTTTTTGGTAAAAATACTTGCTTATCATTTTTGTCAAAAACACTATATGTGATATATTTATAATCTAACGTAATTGTTGTTTCAATTATGTGATAGATGACTTCTTCTCATCCCATTATTTTGTACGACTCTGAATCGGACACTGAGTTTATTCTCTCCACAACTAAAAAGGGCGCTCCATTACCTATTAAAGAAGAAATTGTGTTAGCCGGAGAATCTCAACTCCCGGTAAACCCAGAGGAGGATTTCGATGAAGAAATAAAAGAAATCACTAAGGAGGAATTCAATCTTTTTGGAAATAATAAAAACAACCACAATAATAAAAAGTCCTTGATTATTAAAAAGGAACAAGACCATTCGGTCTGTAACCATCCTTACCGTATTAAACCCACCGAGGCACCGCGTACCTCAAAACCTCGACCAGTAATTAAATACACTGCTCGTATGCGTGTCGCACCATGCACATACAAACAATTAGCGAAGAGAACCAAGTGGGAAGAATCTTCTGATAGTTCGAAATAAACGACCTCGCAACCATAAATCTTCCATGCGCTATTCTATTGCTTATGTGTGCTACTCTATCTTATATGTAAAATAAGCATATGTAAAATATCGGTATTGTATGGTATTGTATTATTTTGGTTTATTAATAATAAAAGCATGGAATGATTATTTGTATTATTACTACTTATTATTATTATTACTACATTATAACGTAGTAACTCGCTATAATTTTTCATAGTGGAATATTATTAGGATTTTAGTAGTTAATTCCTTGTACTAGCTATTATGTATGAACTTAACGGGTAGGTATTACCCGAGTTATAATTATAAAGTGCTAATAAAGACGAAATAGCTTTTATAATAATTGGTTCATATTATTAATATGCTACGATGTACTATTGACTACTCATTATACCTATAATGTTCTATATGATTAATTTATCTCTGTTGTGTTTATTGAAGAAACATGAACTTATGGACCAAGTCACCCAGGGTAAGAACACAGCAATTGCCGATATCGGGGTGTCGGATAATAAAAGAAAATGGGAAGGAAACCGTGATCAAGCTCATCACCAACAAAGTTTCAAAAGACAAGATACCTCGCAAGGCGCCAACAATGGGTATAACCGAAACAATAACAATAGGAACCGAAACAACAACGGGAACCGAAACAACAACGGGAACCGAAGCTACAACAACAACGGGGGGCAAAACCCCCTAAGTAAGAGATGTCATAGACACCACTTTGGATTTTGTAATGTGGTGTGTGAAAAATGCAAAAGAATGGGTCACCTTGCACAAGACTGTGCATTTTCTGCCACCAATGCTAATAACACCGCCTGTAATGGCCCGTTCAAATCCATATGGACGAATACAATAACATTTGGTCCCATTGCGAGGTATTGACCTGTATATGATACACTTTACAAACATTGCATTCGTTTTTAAAAGACAACTTTCATTACAACGATAGTTGACAAATATGCATACCATTTCACAATATAATCAAACTATAAATGACTTCATTTATCATTTACTTTAATATAATCTTGTTAAACTCAACGACTCGAATGCAATGTCTTTTGAAATATGTCATGAATGACTCCAAGTAATATCTTTAAATTGGGCAAATGCACAGCGGAAGATTTCTTTCATACCTGAGAATAAACATGCTTAAAAGTGTCAACCAAAAGGTTGGTGAGTTCATTAGTTTATCATAAATATTCATTTCTAACAATTTAATAGACCACAAGATTTTCATTTTTCATTTTTATTTCCATAATCATTATACAGGCATTTTGCAATCTGCATAAAGATAAAATCATTCATATGGTGAACACTTGGTAACCATACTAACAGGATGCATATAGAATATCCCCCGCATACACGCATTTCGCAATCTGCATGCTATATACCGGCCGTCGCAATCAGTATATATCAATCGAAGTACTAAAGCATTCGTAACCCGAATGGGACGTGTCAAGGTCCATAGATCTATCTTTAGGATTCGCGTCAATTAGGGGCCATTTCCATAATCCAACCATAGAATATAGTTTAGTACTTGTGTCCATTTTGTAAAACAGTTATAAAAACAGCGCATGTATTCTCAGCCCAAAAATATATAAAAAGGGAGTAATGAAACTCACTTTCACAAAATTTCAATTCGTCAAAAATCAAACTTAGCCACGGATCGATTCACGAACCTATAACAAATATATACATATATATCAAAGTATGATAAATATATTCAAATCATATTTTTATTTACGTGTTGATGATTTAAGTTGTCAAGTTAGCAGTCCAACGTTAGTAGTCCAATGTTAGCAGTCCAACGTTAGTAGTCCATATATATAGTTCAATACATCACCCTGGAATAATCGAGACGTATTGTAAATATAATGTCTAAGACTCAATCACAACCCATTGTACAACTATTGTCTTTGAAGTTATCTCGACGTGTTGTGTACATGTGTCTTACGATTTATCTGACGTATTGTAAATATATTGTCTAAGATTCAATCACGACCCATTGTACAACTATTGTCTTTGAAGTTATCTCGATGTGTTGTGTACATGTGTCTTACGATTTATCTGACGTATTGTATATATATTGTCTAAGGTTTAATCACGACCCACTGTACAAACTGTTGTCTTTGAAGTTATCTCGACGTATTGTGTACATGTGTCTTACGATTAACCAAGACTAGTATAGTACAAGGAAATATGTATAAATACATGTATAATACAAGAAAAGTTAGCTAGGACATGGTTAGTATAGATTTTTGCAAAATAATCCCGTAGCTATTTTTGTGATTTATAACCAATCTTGTTTTGCCCATATCTTCTTCGTTATAAATCGGTTTTGAGTGATTCAAATTGCTATGGTTTCATAACGAACTGTAGTATTTAGAACTAAACTGAAAAAGTAGTGGTTTATAGTCAGAGTTACAGGTTACAAGTCCATATTTGAAAGAGATAGTCATTTCCGTCGAAAAAACGACATCTTTATGACCATTTTGAAAAACATACTTCCACTTTGAGTTTAACCATAATTTTTGGATATGTTTTCATGTTTATATGAAATATTATTTTGCCAAAATACAAATCTTTAAATCAAAGTCTAAGATAGTTTTTTTTTAATTATCCAACCCGGAACAGCCCCCGATTTTACTACGACGGCGTATGTCCGGTTTTACGTTGTTCTTCGTATTTCCAAGTTTTAAATCCTTATGTTAGCATATTATATAGATATAAAACATGCGTTTAGTTGTTTTTAAAAGTTACGTTAGAAGGATTAACTTTGTTTGCAAACAAGTTTAGAATTGACTAAACTATGTTCTAGTGATTACAAGTTATTTTCTTCAAATAAGATAGTTATATAAGTAAGAATTGAATGATGTTATGAACATCGTTACTACCTCAAGTATAGTAGGTAAACCTACTGGAAATGATGAGAAATAAAATTGAGCTTCAAAGGATCTTTAATGGCTTGGAAGTTCTTAAAGTAGAATCATGACACGAAAACAAGTTCAAGTAAGAATTCTATCTTGATTTAAGATAGTTATGTTTATAAGAATTGAACTAAAGCTTGAATAAGTTTATTATCTTGATTATGAGATGAAAATTTACTGATATTAGATGGAAATTCTTGATCTTTGATGAGTTGTTGGATTGGATTAAAAGGATTGAAAGAAATCTTGAAGTCTTCTTGATTTTTTGAAACTAGAACTTATAGAATTTATGAAGAACACTTAGAACTTGAAGATAGAACTTGAGAGAGATCAATTAGATGAAGAAAATTGAAGAATGAAGGTATTTGTATGTGTTTTGGGTCGTGGTATATGGATTAGATACAAAGGATGTGTAAGTTTTGTTTTCTTGTAAATAATTCATGAATGATTAATAATATTTTTTGTAATCTTGCTAAATAATTCACACTAGATTACAAAGAATGGTTCCCACATGTTTGATGGCTGATCTAGGGCTGCTAAGGTGATGATTTGATATGTATATACCAATAGTAAATACATCTAGAAGCTGGGTATAATACGGTTACGAATACTGAATGAATACGAGTAGAATTCTTAATGAAAACGAACGAGAATACGATTACAACTATCTTTGTCAAGTATAAGTATTTTGATATATGTCTTCAAGTCTTTCAAATGTGTATTAATACTTCTTAATACATTACATATATATACATTTTAATTAAGTCATTATTTCGTCGTTAATCGTTACATGTATATATTGTTTCGAAACCCTTAAGTTAGTAGTCTCGTTTTATGTATATAGTTAATTGTTAATACACTTAATGATATACTTAATTATCATTATATCATGTTAAACATAATGTATTAATATATCTTAATTCAATACATATGTTATTTTAATTAAGACGTTATTACGTCGATAACCGTTACATATATATCTTGTTTCAAATTCTTTAATTTAGTAGTCTCATTTTATGTATATAACCCATTATTAAAATACTTAATGAGATACTTACTTATCATAATACCATGTTAAATATATATATATATATATATATATATATATATATATATATATATATATATATATATATATATATATATATATATATATATATATATATATATATATATATATATATATATATATATATAAAAATATATATATATATATATATATCCATATATATATTATCATGTCGTTTTTACAAGTTTTAACGTTCGTGAATCATCGGACAAACTGGGTGGTCAAATGTTTACATCAAATCCATTTTAATTAATCAAGTATTAACAAGTTTGATTGCTTAACATGTTGGAAACATTTAATCATGTAAATATCAATCTCAAATATATACATATATTTATATACATATCTTATTTACAAATAGTGGTTCGTGAATCGTCCGGAAAAGTCGAAGGTTACATGAACACAGTTCCAAATTTTTTAATTTCAACTTAACAGACTTTGCTTATCGTGTCGGAAACATTAATTCATTTAAAGATTAAATTTAAATTGGGTTGGAAATTTCCGGGTCGTCACACCGCCCTTGCCAATATTACTTGTTTTGAGTGTGGGAAACAAGGCCATTTTAGGAAAAATTGCCCGGATAATGAGGACAACGCACCAGCCTGTGGAAGAGCATTTAACATAAATGCTAGAGATGCACGTGAAGACCCAGAGCTCGTTACGGGTACGTTTACCATTAATAATCTATTAGCATCTATTATATTTGATACTGGTGCCGATAGGAGTTATATGTGTAGTAACTTTTACGCTAAGCTAAACTGTTCATCATTGCCCCTAGATGATAAATATATGATTAGGCTAGCTAATGGTAAACTGATAAAAGCTGATAAAATTTGTCGTGGTTGTAAGATAAATTTAGCCGGTGAAACATTTAAAATTGACTTAATACCCGTAGAATTGGGAAGTTTTGATGTAATTATCGGTATGGACTGGATGTCCAAAACAAGAGCGGAAGTTGTTTGTGCTGAGAAAGCAATCCGCATCACTCGTAAGGATAAAACGTCATTGATGATTTATGGAGAGAAGAACAGCGCGAAGTTGAACCTTATCAGCTGTCTGAAGGCTTAGAAACTTATGAGAAAGGGTTGTTACGCTATTTTGGCGCATGTGAAGGAGACCAAAACTGAAGAAATGAGTATTGATAATGCACGTGTTGTTAGGGAATTCCGTGAAGTCTTTCTAGAAGAATTACCCGGACTACCTCCATATAGAGATGTAGAGTTTCAGATAGATCTAGTAATGGGAGCTGCACCTGTAGCCCGTGCTCCATACAGACTTGCAACTTTCGAGATGCAAGAATTACAAAATCAGTTACTAGAGTTACTAGACCGAGGTTTCATTCAACCGAGTTCTTCGCCATGGGGAGATCCGATTTTATTTGTTAAAAAGAAATATGGTTCTTTCAGAATGTGTATTGATTATCGTGAACTAAACAAGTTGACCATCAAGAATCGCTACCCATTACCGAGAATTGATGAATTGTTTAATCAGCTACAAGGATCGAGTGTTTATTCCAAGATTGATCTACGGTCAGGATATCATCAGCTGAGAGTGAAGGAAGAGGACGTCCCAAAAACGACATTCAGGACCCGTTATGGCCATTATGAGTTTCTAGTCATGCCATTCGGATTGACTAATGCACCAGCCATATTCATGGACCTCATGAATCATGTATGTAGTCCGTACTTAGATAAGTTTGTTATCGTCTTCATTGATGACATCCTTATTTATTCCAAGAATGAACAAGAACATGAGCAACATTTGGGGTTAGTTCTGGAACTGTTGAAAAAAGAACAACTGTACGAGAAATTCTCCAAATGTGCCTTTTGGTTAAAAGAAGTACAATCCATTGGTTATATCATCAGCAGTCAAGGAATCCAAGTTGATCCGGCAAAGATTGAAGCTATTGAAAAGTGGGAAACCCCAAAAATTCCAACTCACATACGTCAATTTCTAGGATTGGCTGGTTACTACAGGAAGTTCATCAAAGACTTTTCCAGAGTAGCAAAACCCCTGACTGTATTAATGCATAAATGGAGGAAGTTCGACTGGAAGGATGAGCAAGAGACTGTGTTTCAATTGTTGAAGAAAAAGCTAACTACAGCACCTCTATTGTCACTACCCGAAGGGAATGATGATTTTGTGATTTATTGTGATGCTTCAAAGCTAGGTCTCGGTTGTATGTTAATGCAACGTACGAAGGTGATTGCTTATGCGTCTAGACAATTGAAGATTCACGAACAAAACTACACGACTCACGATTTAGAATTAGGAGCTGTTGTTTTTGAACTTAAGATGTGGAAACACTATTTCTACGGAGTGAAGTGTACTATTTTTACCGATCATAAGAGTCTTCAACATATATTTGATCAAAAACAACTAAACATGAGGCAGCGACGCTGGGTGAAGTTGTTGAATGACTATGACGTCAAAATTCGTTATCATCCGGGAAAGGCAAATATTGTAGTGGATGCTTTGAGCCGGAAAGTAAGAGAAAAACATTTAAGAGTTCGAGCTCTCAATTTGACTATCTAAAGGAATCTCACTAAGCAAATTTTTGAGGCACATCAGGAAGCCTTGAAAGAGGTGAACGTGCAGGATGAAAAGATTAAAGGGTTGGAGAAACAATTCGAAGTGCGAGAAAAGGGGACTCGGTATTTTGCGAGACAAATTTGGGTTCCGAAGTTCGGTGATATACGAACACTTGTTTTGAATGAAGCTCATAAGTCGAGGTACTCTATACATCCCGGAGCAGGAAAAATGTACCACGATCTTAAGGAATTTTATTGGTGGCCAAACTTGAAGGCTGATGTGGCTAGTTATTTGGCTATGTGTTTGACTTGTGCGAAGGTAAAAGTGGAACACCAAAAGCCGTATGGACTGTTAGTACAACCGGAAATTCCCAAGTGGAAGTGGGAATGCATAGCTATGGATTTCATTACGAAGTTGCCAAAGACCGCGAGCGGTTACGATACCATTTGGGTCATTATGGACCGGCTCACGAAATCGGCACATTTTCTGGCTATAAAAAAGACAGACAAGATGGAGAAGCTCTGTGATGACCCGTCCAAATCCCTTTAGACGTAGTACATCATTCAATGATTTCATTGCGAGGTATTTGACCTCTATATGATACGTTTTGTAAACATTGCATTCTTTTAAAAGACACACCATAAACGAATATATAAAATCTAAAGTTTTTGAAATCTGATGATTTCTACGTATAGACAATCCCCGTAAATAATAGTTTACAATAATACATTCATTGACAATACAGTCAAAATAAGATACATGATGATAATTTTGTGAATGCAAAGTTTTCTCGAATAAAGCATGTATGACTCCATGCACATAGCTTGTATAATGTATAAGCAAACAGCGGAAGACTTCTAGGGACCTGAGAATAAACATGCTTTAAACAGTCAACACAAAGGTTGGTGAGATATAGGTTTTAAAGTCAGTATAAGATATAATAATAGACCACAAGATTTCACGTTATAAACGTTTCTGCAAAGATATTCTATACTTTTGTTGAGCGCCCAGTAACTATACTTAACAAATGTTTTCCATGCATATTCCCTTTTCAAAGTTATCTCTACACCGTACCAAGTGTAGTAAAATGAAGTACTAAACACCCGTTATGAACTAGTGCTAACTAGCCCGAGTGGGGTTGTCAAACCCAATAGATCTATCAATAGGATTCGCGCTTACATGTTAACCACATGTAAAAAATAGTTACCAGACTATTAGGGATATATACAAAGGTACAACTCAACATAGAATATATATTTAAGTACTTGTTTCTATTTCGAAAAACAAAAGATGCATGTATTCTCATCCCAAAATATTTGAAGAGTTTAAAAAATGGGACTATATACTCACTGTCGTAAAAGTATAGTTTTAACAAGTTTCCAACTTATTAAAATATAGCCGACGTCCTTGGATTCACGAACCTCAAGTTAAGAATGTAAAGCTGCTGGAAAGAAGTAGTAGAACAAAAAATGAGAGAGTTCTTGCAAGTGAGTGTGAAAATTGTAAGTAAAATTTGGAAAATGAATGTGTAAAAATGAGTTAGAAATGGTGCTTATTTATAGGCTCATAAATTTGTTTTTTAGTGAAAAATATCTAAGATAAGTTAAAAACCATTAGGTCATGCATGACATAATACATCAATAATTGTAGATTACTATTCGTATATACTAATAGTAAATACTTCTAGAAGCTGCGTATAATACGCGTATAAATACCGTATAAATACGTAATTGTAGATTTCTATTGGTATATACCAATAGTAAATACTTCTAGAAGCTGCGTACAATATGCGTATAAATACTGTATAAATACCGTATAAATACTGTATAAATACCGTATGAATACCGTATAAATACGAGTAGAATTCTTGAGAAAAAAGAACGGAAATACGAATATAGCTATCCCTTATCTGTATTTGTATTTTATTAAGTGTATTCAATACTTTTAAGGATGTATTTATACTCATAATACATTGTATGTAAATACATTTTAACATAAGTTAATTACGTTGTTTAAAAAGTAACATATATATTGTCCGAAAACTCTTTAAATTAGTAGTATGAAAATGTATATATAATACCTTGTTAATATACTTAATGAGATATTTACATATCATATTTTCAGGTTATATATATATATATATATATATATATATATATATATATATATATATATATATATATATATATATATATATATATATATATATATATATATATAATTAATACAAGTTATGACGTTCATGAATCTTAGGAATAAAATGGTGACCAAAAGCTTGTGTAAAACTCTTTCCGGAGGTTCAAGACTTATTAAAATTCATTGCTTATCAAGTTGGAATTATTAAATCATGTAGATAGTATAATCAAGTAGTCGAAAAAATCCGGGTCGTCACAGTACCTGCCCGTTAAAGAAATTTCATTCCGAAATTTGATAGAGGTTGTAATGGCTGATAATAAGAATGTTTTCATGACGAATATGAGTTGCTAAATAGAGTTTTATCATCATCGAGTAATATGGATAAAATAATTCGATTACTCGAGGCGTAGAGAGAAGCTATCGCAAAGTGTGAAATAAAGAAATAGGGATTCGTCTTAACTTTTGACGTAGTCACGGTGGATTTCCGAAATTCAAGGAATTTAAAGAAAATCTTCGTAATCTATATAAGATCTGATTCTTCGGGATTTAAGGAAATTAGGATCCTCTTTAATTAAATGCGATAATCTGCCTCGATTGCTCTGTATGATATTTCCACTATAAATTAACCTCTTTCGTTCCATTATTTTTCACTACTCCTATATTCTCTTCCTCAATTTCTACTTCCAAAATATTGTGAAAATGCTCAATCCAGCTCTGGTTCTTGACATTATTCTGACTATTGCCACAATCATCCTTCTTTTTCAACTCCCACCGGAGGAATATGTTTACTTCTACTATGCTCTACGGATTATTGTTTTTATCATTCTCCCGTGTCTTTATATCGCTATACGTATTGATATACACGGTTTGTAATCTCTATGTTGTTGTCATGTTTATATTTTCCTTTATTTTTCGGAGTTCCATGCTTTTGTTTTCTCTCTCTCAACTTTATGTAAAGTAGGTAATAGTCCAGAATTCGTAGGTATGAAATTCGGAATGAACATAACTAATGTTCTAAGGAAGAAATTGTAATAGCATGATCTGATTTGTTAAATTACCAGAAATCACGGAAAAGATAGAAATATCAAGAAAATATTTTCTTGGTATGTTTAGAGGCTAAATAGAATGAAAGAATCGTGTTACATGGTATGATTTGTGAATCATCACGTTACATTAGAAATTTTGCATGACTTACTGGAATATAACCACGTTGATTAGGCGTCATTATATTATACTAACTCATGCTTCAATTCCCAACACTACTTCAAAAACATTCATAATTTAAACTTGAATTTTACAGAATGTAGAAACTAATTTAGTTTCCTTTATGATGTATTACAGATAGCAAGAAGAGATAAATAATTTCGGACAAGGATAGTCATGGAGATATCTTCAGAAATATCGAAGATATTTATAATGAAAGATACGACGATATCTTAGAATATCTAAAGTTGAAGGATAATGAGGAAAATTCTTCCGTAAGGGTTTAGAATGCGTAGAGAGATCTTTTGTGATTTCCATCAGAAATTGAATATCTAGATTCTTTAAGTATAGGTTTAGTTCTTGTGATTTGTCCACAGCCTCCTTCACGATTGGCTCAATCCACTTTTTTGAGCTTTTCCACCACATCATTTTTTTTATTTTTTTTATAATCAAACTTTTGACTGTTAAGGTCGTTTACAATTTTTGCTGCTTCTTCAGTATTTTCAAAATTCAGAGAACTAGTTCGCAGGTTGGGATGCTTTTCAGAATTCCAGAATTGAAGTACGTAAGTTCAAGAGATAGACGTTATATGTATATATATAACCGTTGACGTAGAAATACTGCAAAATTCGAGAATAATGATTGATGCTTCCCGATATTTGGTATGCAAATTGTCGTTACATGATGCAGATGAGTACATAATAGGGTTTCAATGAATGAATATCGTGATTTTTCGGAGAGACTTACGCCAAAGAGTAATGAAGCTGCTGATACGTTTACTGTTAATATGGTGAAATATAAAAGGTTCCCCGGTAACAAAAGCAAAAAGGTAAACGTATATATCAAGATTATAATAGGGCTAATCCAAACGAGTAGTCGAAGTTGACTTGTTGGAAGTGTGATAAAACTGAATACTTTGAAAAAGGATTGTAAGGTTATTTTTGGTAATAACAACGTCAAAAGATCTAGCACAGATACATGTTAGCTGTTATTTAGTTACGAGAGTTTTCCAGGTGTTTGAATATATGTGTAAATCTTTTTTGTAGATAACATGTGGTTGGTTCATCCTCTTGATTGTTCATCAGTTGAAGTGTTTTCAAGAATCATGAATGGTCTGAACGTAGGTTGTAATCGTCAATATACACATGATGTTCAAGATGAAATCATTTAGGATATTGAATGAAATGACTATATTTCTGGGTTTTATGAATAAGAGTGACGTTCTATTACAGTTTTGAATTCAAATTATTGTTTTGAAAGATGTAAGGATCTAAGAGTGATGTTATCTGTTATATCTTGACTTGAATTCTGATCGGTCAAAATCAGAATATGTAATTGAATTTGGATGGGAATGGTTGTTCTTATTTCTATGGAAGAATATATATATATCGTTGTGGAAGTAGTGAGTATAGATAATGATTATCGAATAATTGAATAGTATACGGTGTAACATATTAATTGTGAACTTAAATATTTCTCGGGTATTACCTACCCGTTAAAAATAATTTCACAAATAATATTTTGTACAAGAGAATTTTTATTACAGTGTTTATGAAAATATATGTATGTATATTTTCTTCAGATGTAATACAGATTTAATGAGTTAATATTAAACTCATTTGATTTTTGGCTGGAACTGAAAATGAATAATCTCTAAAACTTTAGATAATCTTCATAGAGTATTTTGCTAATGTAATCAATACTTCGTTATTTAATCTTATAGACATTCCTCGGTGAAAGATGTTGATACTCGTGGAATTCTTGTGAACTTCGCAAGGCACGAATGATGTTTTCTAGAAGGTTTCAAGTACATCGGAAATGAAAGTGTAAAATCAAACACGTAATTGAATAATACACTTGGTTTATCATGAAATAGAATTTATTGAGCTGAAGCAGAGATTATAGTTAACGATTGTTAAGTTGTTAAAGAAGGATGTACATCATAGCATATTAGTAATATGAATTAACCGAGTAGTATCTACCCTTTAAAAATTCATACGTAATAGCTTAGTACGAAAAGATAAATTATGGTTTCAAAATTTATATATATAAAATATACATATAAATTCCATGAAAAGAATAAGTTAATATTTCATAACTCGGTAATACAATATACTTAATAATGATTGAGGTGTTGATATCTGCGATGGTTATGGAGCTTGTGGTGCTGCAGGTTTTGCAGATATTGGTGATACTGCTGGTGATGTTGGCAGTTCTGCTAGTGGTGCTTGTGTAACAAGTCTAGCTTGTAAGTCACCCATCATTCTGTGTCAGGGTTTCTACTATACCCTCTATCATTTCTATCCCTCCGACCATCTGATCTACAATTAGAACTAGAATAAATAATCTCTAAGACTTTACAGATTACATAATCGCCGCGGAATATTTCTCCAATGAAGTTATGAATCAATACTTCATCGTTTGTTGGTTTTCCTTGGTGTCTTCGAGGCGTATGATGTTGATGTAGAACGATATACAGGAAAAAAATGAGAGATGTTGGATGAAGATTATGCTCGAGGTACGGATTGTGATGTTGAGGCAGATGATGCGGATGTTGTTGTTGGTGGTACAGGTGCTGTTGGTACTGATGCTGGTGATGTCTGTGATGCCTGCAAGTTGTGCATCATACTCTCCAAAGTCACTACTCGAGCGCGAAGCTCTTTGACTTCTTCTATTACTCCGGGATGATTGGCTGTTGGAACGAGCGGATGAATAAGGTTTAGAATAGTAGATATTACGTAATCGTTGCAAGCTATCCTGGCAATGAGAGTGAAAATGGTGTTTCGAACTGCTTCGCCGGTAAGTGCTTCAGGTTCTTCGCCAAGAGGGCAATTTGGTTGACGGAAAGGATCGCCTTCTTCTTGTCTCCATTGATTGAGTCAGCTACGAACCCATCCCCAATTCATCCAGAATTGATGATGGCTACTTGGTTGATCCATTCCGGTTACACTGCTTTCGGAGCTCAGGTAGAAATCCATATCGGAATAGCTGTCAGACTCTGAGGAACTCGAACTGGTTGCAGGATCCATCTTGTACAATCAGGGAAATAATTTTAAATATGAAATAGATTATAGGACTTAGATTGGTATTCTTCAATACATAATTTACATATGTATATATAATCCCAACATCCCATAAGTTACGGAGGAATTTTCGGAAGATGTCCGGCAAAGTTTACTGTAATAGATACGCTAAGATATGAATTTGTCTATACACTAGATATGCAATAAATGCAGTAAGACATGTCTAGACTAAGAATGATAAGCAAGTAATTTCCGACAAGGAATGATAAGCAAAACTTTTGACATGCATACACGGTCGAAGTCCAGACTCACTAATGCATCTTAACAATTTCCGGTTAGACACACTAATGCAAATTCTGGTTCGCTAAGACCAACGCTCTGATACCAACTGTGATGACCCGTCCAAATCCCTTTAGACGTAGTACATCATTCATCGATTTCACTGCGAGGTATTTGACCTCTATATGATACGTTTTGTAAACATTGCATTCTTTTGAAAGAAACACCATAAATGAATATATAAAATCCAAAGTTTCTGAAATCTGATGATTTCTACGTATAGACAATCCCCGTAAATAATAGTTTACAATAATACATTCATTGACAATACAGTCAAAATAAGATACATGATGATGATTTTGTGAATGCAAAGTTTTCTCGAATAAAGCATGTATAACTCCATGAACATAGTTTGTATAACGTATAAGCAAACAGCGGAAGACTTCTAGGGACCTGAGAATAAACATGCTTTAAACTGTCAACACAAAGGTTGGTGAGATATAGGTTTTAAAGTCAGCATAAGATATAATAATAGACCACAAGATTTCATGTTATAAACATTTCTGCAAAGATATTCTATATGTTTGTTGAGCGCCCAGTAACTATACTTAACAAATGTTTTCCGTGCATATTCCCTTTTCAAAGTTATCTCTACACCGTACCAAGTGTAGTAAAACGAAGTACTAAACACTCGTTATGAACTAGTGCTAACTAGCCCGAGTGGGGTTGTCAAACCCAATAGATCTATCAATAGGATTCACGCTTACATGTTAACCACATGTAACAAATAGTTACCAGACTATTAGGGATATATACAAAGGTACAACTTGTAATGGCCTGTCCAAATCCATATGGACGAATACAATAACATTTGGTCCCATTGCGAGGTATTGACCTCTATATGATATGTTTTACAAACATTGCATTCGTTTTTAAAAGACAACTTTCATTACAACGATAGTTGACAAATATGCATACCATTTCACAATATAATCAGACTATAAATGACTTAATCTGTCATTTACTTTAATATAATCTTGTTGAACTCAACGACTCGAATGTGACATCTTTTGAAATATGTCATGAATGACTCCAAGTAATATCTTTAGATTGGGCAATTGCACAGCGGAAGATTTCTTTCATACCTGAGAATAAACATGCTTAAAAGTGTCAACCAAAAGGTTGGTGAGTTCATTAGTTTATCATAAATATTCATTTCTAACAATTTAATAGACCACAAGATTTTCGTTTTCGTTTTCATTTTCATTTCCATAATCATTATACAGGCATTTCGCAATCTGCATAAAGATAAAATCATTCATATGGTGAACACTTTGTGTAGTGACCCGAACTTTTCCATGTTTATATATATTAATTGAGATTGATATTTACATGATTAAATGTTTCCAACATGTTAAGCAATCAAACTTGTTAAGACTTGATTAATTGAAATATGTTTCATATAGACAATTGACCACCCAAGTTGACCGGTGATTCACGAACGTTAAAACTTGTAAAAACTATATGATGACATATATATGGATATATATATAGTTAACATGATACTATGATAAGTAAACATATCATTAAGTATATTAACAATGAACTACATATGTAAAAACAAGACTACTAACTTAATGATTTTTAAACGAGACATATATGTAACGATTATCGTTGTAAAGACATTTAATGTATATATATCATATTAAGAGATATTCATACATGATAATATCATGATAATATAATAATTTAAAATCTCATTTGATATTATAAACATTGGGTTAACAACATTTAACAAGATCGTTAACCTAAAGGTTTCAAAACAACACTTACATGTAACGACTAACGATGACTTAATGACTCAGTTAAAATGTATATACATGTAGTGTTTTAATATGTATTTATACACTTTTGAAAGACTTCAATACACTTATCAAAATACTTCTACTTAACAAAAATTCTTACAATTACATCCTCGTTCAGTTTCATCAACAATTCTACTCGTATGCACCCGTATTCGTACTCGTACAATACACAGCTTTTAGATGTATGTACTATTGGTATATACACTCCAATGATCAGCTCTTAGCAGTCCATGTGAGTCACCTAACACATGTAGGAACCATCATTTGGCAACTAGCATGAAATATCTCATAAAATTACAAAAATATGAGTAATCATTCATGACTTATTTACATGAAAACAAAATTACATATCCTTTATATCTAATCCATACACCAACGACCAAAAACACCTACAAACACTTTCATTCTTCAATTTTCTTCATCTAATTAATCTCTCTCAAGTTCTATCTTCAAGTTCTAAGTGTTCTTCATAAATTCTACAAGTTCTAGTTACATAAAATCAAGAATACTTTCAAGTTTGCTAGCTCACTTCCAATCTTGTAAGGTGATCATTCAACCTCAAGAAATCTTTGTTTCTTACAGTAGGTTATCATTCTAATACAAGGTAATAATCATATTCAAACTTTGGTTCAATTTCTATAACTATAACAATCTTATTTCAAGTGATGATCTTACTTGAACTTGTTTTCGTGTCATGATTCTGCTTCAAGAACTTCGAGCCATCCAAGGATCCGTTGAAGCTAGATCCATTTTTCTCTTTTCCAGTAGGTTTATCCAAGGAACTTAAGGTAGTAATGATGTTCATAACATCATTCGATTCATACATATAAAGCTATCTTATTCGAAGGTTTAAACTTGTAATCACTAGAACATAGTTTAGTTAATTCTAAACTTGTTCGCAAACAAAAGTTAATCCTTCTAACTTGACTTTTAAAATCAACTAAACACATGTTCTATATCTATATGATATGCTAACTTAATGGTTTAAAACCTGGAGACACGAAAAACACCGTAAAACCGGATTTACGCCGTCGTAGTAACACCGCGGGCTGTTTTGGGTTAGTTAATTAAAAACTATGATAAACTTTGATTTAAAAGTTGTTATTCTGAGAAAATGATTTTTATTATGAACATGAAACTATATCCAAAAATTATGGTTAAACTCAAAGTGGAAGTATGTTTTCTAAAATGGTCATCTAGACGTCGTTCTTTCGACTTAAATGACTACCTTTACAAAAATGACTTGTAACTTATTTTTCCGACTATAAACCTATACTTTTTCTGTTTAGATTCATAAAATAGAGTTCAATATGAAACCATAGCAATTTGATTCACTCAAAACGGATTTAAAATGAAGAAGTTATGGGTAAAACAAGATTGGATAATTTTTCTCATTTTAGCTACGTGAAAATTTGTAACAAATCTATTCCAACCATAACTTAATCAACTTGTATTGTATATTATGTAATCTTGAGATACCATAGACACGTATACAATGTTTCGACCTATCATGTCGACACATCTATATATATTTCGGAACAACCATAGACACTCTATATGTGAATGTTGGAGTTAGCTATACAGGGTTGAGGTTGATTCCAAAATATATATAGTTTGAGTTGTGATCAATACTAAGATACGTATACACTGGGTCGTGGATTGATTCAAGATAATATTTATCGATTTATTTCTATACATCTAACTGTGGACAACTAGTTGTAGGTTACTAACGAGGACAGCTGACTTAATAAACTTAAAACATCAAAATATATTAAAAGTGTTGTAAATATATTTTGAACATACTTTGATATATATGTATATATTGTTATAGGTTCGTGAATCAACCAGTGGCCAAGTCTTACTTCCCGACGAAGTAAAAATCTGTGAAAGTGAGTTATAGTCCCACTTTTAAAATCTAATATTTTTGGGATGAGAATACATGCAGGTTTTATAAATGATTTACAAAATAGACACAAGTACGTGAAACTACATTCTATGTTTGAATTATCGAAATCGAATATGCCCCTTTTTATTAAGTCTGGTAATCTAAGAATTAGGGAACAGACACCCTAATTGACGCGAATCCTGAAGATAGATCTATTGGGCCTAACAAACCCCATCCAAAGTACTGGATGCTTTAGTACTTCGAAATTTATATCATATCCGAAGGGTGTCCCGGAATGATGGAGATATTCTTATATATGCATCTTGTTAATGTCGGTTACCAGGTGTTCACCATATGAATGAATTTTTATCTCTATGTATGGGATGTGTATTGAAATATGAAATCTTGTGGTCTATTATTATGATTCGATATATATAGGTTAAACCTATAACTCACCAACATTTTTGTTGACGTTTTAAGCATGTTTATTCTCAGGTGATTATTAAGAGCTTCCGCTGTCGCATACTTAAATAAGGACGAGATTTGGAGTCCATGCTTGTATGATATTGTGTAAAAACTGCATTCAAGAAACTTATTTTGTTGTAACATATTTGTATTGTAAACCATTATGTAATGGTCGTGTGTAAACAGGATATTTTAGATTATCATTATTTGATAATCTACGTAAAGCTTTTTAAACCTTTATTGATGAAATAAAGGTTATGGTTTGTTTTAAAATGAATGCAGTCTTTGAAAAACGTCTCATATAGAGGTCAAAACCTCGCAACGAAATCAATTAATATGGAACGTTTTTAATCAATAAGAACGGGACATTTCAGTTGGTATCCGAGCGTTGGTCTTAGAGAACCAGAATTTTGCATTAGTGTGTCTTATCGAGTTTGTTAGGATGCAGTAGTGAGTCTGGACTTCGACCGTGTTTACTTGAAAAATGATTGCTTAACAAATTTTGTTAGAAACTATATATTTTTAACATGTGAATATTATGTCATATATTAATCTCTTAACGCGTTTGATATTATGTGATAGATGTCTACCTCTAGAACAAGTCCCATTGACTCACCTAATAATAATGAAGAGTCAAATGTAAATTGGAATGATTCGTGGACTGATTCACAAGTTCCCGAAGAGGAACCGGAAGAAGAGTCGGAACCAGAAGAAGAATCGGAACCGGAAGAAGAATCGGAACCGGATGAAGAAATAGAACCGGTGGGGGAAATAATAAAACGGTTAAGTAAAAGAAAATCCTCAACCAACCGACCAAGGTTAATTATGGCCAATGGTGTTTCCGCTAAGGAAGCAAAATATTGGGAGGATTACCAATTCTCCGATGAATCGGATTCTGACGAGAATTCCGATGATGTTATAGAAATTACCCCAACTGAATTTAAAATGGCAAAAGAAAATAATAAGGGAAAGGGCATAAAAATAGAGAAATCTAATTCCAACCCCGATGAACTTTATATGTATCGTCAACCCCCGAAGTCCTTAAGTTGTAACAATGACCCGGGAACCTCTAAACCACCAGGTTTTTCTAAACCAATGTGGAAAATAACGGCTCGTATTAGAGGAACATCATATATCCCTAGAAACTTGGCAAAACGAACCAAAATCGAAGAAGAAGAAGCAAGCGAGTCAGAATAAGATAGTTGTATTCGTGTGGTGTAATATATGTAATATAGTGTGCTTATGCTTTATGATATATGTAAAAATTGCTTGTATTAATAAGTATTTTTTTTATGAATCTAACTCTTGTCTATTTTACAGTATAAAAACACAAAATGGATAGACAACCCAATATTTTAAGAGACCTACCCGGAGACATGATTGATGAAATCTTGTCTAAAGTCGGTCAGAATTCTTCAGCACAACTATTTAAGGCGAGATCAGTTTGTAAGACATTCGAAGAACGTTCCAAGAATGCCTTGGTTTATAAAAGGCTTTCGTTCGAAAGATGGGGGATATCACATTGGGAAATCCATAAGTTACGATGTGTTTACTTTGACGCATATATTGCGGGGAACCCAAATGCTATTTTACGCAATGGGTTAAGAAATTATTTTGACTCAATATATCCGAATATTGGACTTCGTGATTTAGAAAAAGCGGCTAACATGCAACATAAAGAAACATGTTATGCTTACGGATTAGTAATGTTCGCCTCTCACCAAAGTGAGAACAAGAACATCGGCCTACAACTATTAAACAAAACGTTCCCACAAGTGATGGAGTCGGTAATTGGGGTAAGAAATGAGGTTTTTAGATTGTTACGAGACTGTTGGACATTACGTAACCCTCGTCCCTTTGACGACGTTACAACACGCTGTCTTATCAACGGCCATAACGATTATGTTCCACAAGACCAAGGATGGGAAGTAGTCCTAGTAAAACCAGAATGCATGACTTGTTTCTGGACGTATGAATTACGTGTCTTTATTGCCTTTGCTGAACGACTTGTGCACTAGCTAGAATTATCTTCACAACTATCTTGTATCAAAGTTATTGTGTGCTATATTTCATGCTTTATGTAAAATAAGCGGTATTGTAAGTTTGTAAAATATTGTATAAAAGTTTGAACGCGAAATATTATTATAATCAGTTTTTCATATAGAATTGTAGTAGTTGAATTGTATATTAGCTACTAAGTATGAACTTAACGGGTAGGTACTACCCGAATTTAAACTTATAAAACGCTAATATGAAGAAAAAGCTTTTATAAATGAGTTCATATTATGCTATGAAATACTATTAACTACTCTTAATATTCTGTATGATTAACATGTTCCATTTGACTATTTTGAAGGAAATGGCACCGACTACTCGACACACCGTGAATATGAATGAAGAGGAATTCCGTACTTTTCTAGCTTCAAACATAGCCGCAGTACAGGCTGTGCTACATACCAATAATAACCTTGGATCTAGCAGTACAGGAAATCGTGTAGGATGCACCTACAAAGAATTCACTGCCTGCAAACCTTTGGAATTTGATGGAACCGAAGGACCGATTGGATTGAAACGGTGGACCGAGAAGGTCGAATCGGTGTTTGCCATAAGTAAGTGTACTGAAGAGGACAAAGTAAAGTACGCTACGCATACCTTCACAGGTTCTGCGTTAACATGGTGGAATACCTATCTAGAGCAAGTGGGACAAGACGATGCGTACGCACTACCGTGGTCAGCATTCAAGCACTTGATGAACGAGAAGTACCGTCCCAGAACCGAGGTCAATAAGCTCAAAACAGAACTTAGAGGGTTACGAACCCAAGGATTTGATATTACCACGTATGAAAGACGATTCACAGAATTGTGCCTATTGTGTCCGGGAGCGTTCGAAGATGAGGAAGAGAAGATCGACGCGTTTGTGAAAGGATTACCGGAAAGAATCCAAGAAGATATAAGTTCACATGAGCCCGCCTCCATACAACAGGCATGTAGAATGGCTCACAAACTAGTGAACCAGATTGAAGAAAGAATTAAAGAACAGACTGCTGAAGAGGCCAATGTGAAGCAAGTCAAAAGAAAGTGGGAGGAAAACGGTGATAAGAATCACCAATACAACAACAGCAATTACAACAATAATCGCAACAATTATCCCAACAATCGCAACACCAATCGCAACTACAACAAACGGCCCAACAACAAAAACAACAACAACAACAACAACAACAACAACAACAGCAGCAACTACAACAATCATCCCAACAACAATAATAACCGCAACAACAACAACAATCAGAAGCAGCTATGCCAAAGGTGTGAAAAGTATCACTCGGGGTTCTGCACCAAATTTTGCAACAAGTGTAAAAGAAATGGTCATAGCGCGGCGAAGTGTGAGGTTTACGGACCAGGGGTTAATAGAACGAAAGGAACAAATGGTGTCGAAACGAGTAATGGCGGAGCAAGTAGTGTCGGAGCAAGTTATGCCAATGTAGTTTGTTATAAATGTGGAAAACCGGGCCACATTATTAGAAATTTCCCGAACCAGGAGAACACGAATGGACAAGGCCGCAGAAGAGTTTTCAATATTAATGCGGCAGAGGCACAGGAAGACCCGGAGCTTGTTACGGGTACGTTTCTTATTGACAATAAATCTGCTTACGTTTTATTTGATTCGGGTGCGGATAGAAGCTATATGAGTAGAGATTTTTGTGCTAAATTAAGTTGTCCATTGACGCCTTTGGATAGTAAATTTTTACTCGAATTAGCAAATGGTAAATTAATTTCAGCAGATAATATATGTCTGAATCGAGAAATTAAACTGGTTAGCGAAACATTTAAGATTGATTTGATACCAGTAGAGTTAGGGAGTTTTGATGTGATAATCGGTATGGACTGGTTGAAAGAAGTGAAAGCAGAGATCGTTTGTTACAAAAATGCAATTCGCATTATACGAGAAAAAGGAAAACCCTTAATGGTGTACGGAGAAAAGGGCAACACGAAGCTACATCTTATTAGTAATTTGAAGGCACAAAAACTAATAAGAAAAGGTTGCTATGCTGTTCTAGCACACGTCGAGAAAGTACAAACTGAAGAAAAGAGCATCAATGATGTTCCCGTCGCAAAAGAATTTCCCGATGTATTTTCGAAAGAATTACCGGGATTACCCCCACATCGATCCGTTGAATTTCAAATAGATCTTGTACCAGGAGCTGCACCAATAGCTCGTGCTCCTTACAGACTCGCACCCAGCGAGATGAAAGAATTGCAAAGCCAATTACAAGAACTTTTAGAGCGTGGTTTCATTCGACCAAGCACATCACCGTGGGGAGCTCCTGTTTTGTTTGTCAAGAAGAAAGATGGTACATTCAGGTTGTGTATCGACTACCGAGAGTTGAACAAACTTACCATCAAGAACCGCTACCCACTACCGAGAATCGACGACTTATTTGATCAACTACAAGGCTCGACTGTTTATTCAAAGATTGACTTACGTTCCGGGTATCATCAAATGCGGGTGAAAGAAGATGATATTCCAAAGACTGCTTTCAGAACACGTTACGGTCATTACGAGTTTATGGTCATGCCATTTGGTTTAACTAATGCACTAGCTGTGTTCATGGACCTTATGAACCGAGTGTATGGACCACACCTTGACAAGTTTGTCATTGTTTTCATTGATAACATACTTATTTACTCAAAGAATGACCAAGAACACGGTGAACATTTGAGAAAGGTGTTAGAAGTATTAAGGAAGGAAGAATTGTACGCTAAATTTTCAAAGTGTGCATTTTGGTTGGAAGAAGTTCAATTCCTCGGTCACATAGTGAACAAAGAAGGTATTAAGGTGGATCCGGCAAAGATAGAAACTGTTGAAAAGTGGGAAACCCCGAAAACTCCGAAACACATACGCCAATTTTTAGGACTAGCTGGTTACTATAGATGGTTCATCCAAGACTTTTCCAGAATAGCAAAACCCTTGACTGCATTAACGCATAAAGGGAAGAAATTTGAATGGAATGATGAACAAGAGAAAGCGTTTAAGTTATTGAAGAAAAAGCTAACTACGGCACCTATATTGTCATTGCCTGAAGGGAATGATGATTTTGTGATTTATTGTGACGCATCAAAGCAAGGTCTCGGTTGTGTATTAATGCAACGAACGAAGGTGATTGCTTATGCGTCTAGACAATTGAAGATTCACGAACAAAATTATATGACGCATGATTTGGAATTAGGCGCGTTTTTTTTGCATTAAAGACTTGGAGGCACTATTTATATGGGGTCAAAAGTATTATATATACCGACCACAAAAGTCTTCAACACATATTTAATCAGAAATAACTGAATATGAGGCAGCGTAGGTGGATTGAATTATTGAATGATTACGACTTTGAGATTCGTTACCACCCGGGGAATGCAAATGTGGTAGCCGATGCCTTGAGCAGGAAGGACAGAGAACCCATTCGAGTAAAATCTATGAATATAATGATTCATAATAACCTTACTACTCAAATAAGGGAGGCGCAACAAGGAGTTTTAAAAGAGGGAAATTTAAAGGATGAATTACCCAAAGGATCGGAGAAGCATCTTAATATTCGGGAAGACGGAACCCGGTATAGGGCTGAAAGGATTTGGATACCAAAATTTGGAGATATGAGAGAAATGGTACTTAGAGAAGCTCATAAAACCAGATACTCAATACATCCTGGAACGGGGAAGATGTACAAGGATCTCAAGAAACATTTTTGGTGGCCGGGTATGAAAGCCGATGTTGCTAAATACGTAGGAGAATGTTTGACATGTTCTAAGGTCAAAGCTGAGCATCAGAAACCATCAGGTCTACTTCAACAACCCGAAATCCCAGAATGGAAATGGGAAAATATTACCATGGATTTCATCACTAAATTGCCAAGGACTGCAAGTGGTTTTGATACTATTTGGGTAATAGTTGATCATCTCACCAAATCAGCACACTTCCTGCCAATAAGAGAAGATGACAAGATGGAGAAGTTAGCACGACTGTATTTGAAGGAAGTCGTCTCCAGACATGGAATACCAATCTCTATTATCTCTGATAGGGATGGCAGATTTATTTCAAGATTCTGGCAGACATTACAGCAAGCATTAGGAACTCGTCTAGACATGAGTACTGCCTATCATCCACAAACTGATGGGCAGAGTGAAAGGACGATACAAACACTTGAAGACATGCTACGAGCATGTGTTATTGATTTCGGAAACAGTTGGGATCGACATCTACCGTTAGCAGAATTTTCCTACAACAACAGCTACCATTCAAGCATTGAGATGGCGCCGTTTGAAGCACTTTATGGTAGAAAGTGCAGGTCTCCGATTTGTTGGAGTGAAGTGGGGGATAGACAGATTACGGGTCCGGAGATTATACAAGAAACTACCGAGAAGATCATCCAAATTCAACAACGGTTGAAAACCGCCCAAAGTCGACAAAAGAGCTACGCTGACATTAAAAGAAAAGATATAGAATTTGAAATTGGAGAGACGGTCATGCTTAAAGTTGCACCTTGGAAAGGCGTTGTTCGATTTGGTAAACGAGGGAAATTAAATCCAAGGTATATTGGACCATTCAAGATTATTGATCGTGTCGGACCAGTAGCTTACCGACTTGAGTTACCTCAACAACTCGCGGCTGTACATAACACTTTCCACGTCTCGAATTTGAAGAAATGTTTTGCTAAAGAAGATCTCACTATTCCGTTAGATGAAATCCAAATCAACGAAAAACTTCAATTCATCGAAGAACCCGTCGAAATAATGGATCGTGAGGTTAAAAGACTTAAGCAAAACAAGATACCAATTGTTAAGGTTCGATGGAATGCTCGTAGAGGACCCGAGTTCACCTGGGAGCGTGAAGATCAGATGAAGAAGAAATACCCGCATCTATTTCCAGAAGATTCGTCAACACCTTCAACAGCTTAAAATTTCGGGACGAAATTTATTTAACGGGTAGGTACTGTAGTGACCCGAACTTTTCCATGTTTATATATATTAATTGAGATTGATATTTACATGATTAAATTTTTCCAACATGTTAAGCAATCAAACTTGTTAAGACTTGATTAATTGAAATATGTTTCATATAGACAATTGACCACCCAAGTTGACCGGTGATTCACGAACGTTAAAACTTGTAAAAACTATATGATGACATATATATGGATATATATATAGTTAACATGATACTATGATAAGTAAACATATCATTAAGTATATTAACAATGAACTACATATGTAAAAACAGGACTACTAACTTAATGATTTTCAAACGAGACATATATGTAACGATTATCGTTGTAAAGACATTTAATGTATATATATCATATTAAGAGATATTCATACATGATAATATCATGATAATATAATAATTTAAAATCTCATTTGATATTATAAACATTGGGTTAACAACATTTAACAAGATCGTTAACCTAAAGGTTTCAAAACAACACTTACATGTAACGACTAACGATGACTTAACGACTCAGTTAAAATGTATATACATGTAGTGTTTTAATATGTATTTATACACTTTTGAAAGACTTCAATACACTTATCAAAATACTTCTACTTAAAAAAAATGCTTACAATTACATCCTCGTTCAGTTTCATCAACAATTCTACTCGTATGCACCCGTATTCGTACTCGTACAATACACAGCTTTTAGATGTATGTACTATTGGTATATACACTCCAATGATCAGCTCTTAGCAGCCCATGTGAGTCACCTAACACATGTGGGAACCATCATTTGGCAACTATCATGAAATATCTCATAAAATTACAAAAATATGAGTAATCATTCATGACTTATTTACATGAAAACAAAATTACATATCCTTTATATCTAATCCATACACCAACGACCAAAAACACCTACAAACACTTTCATTCTTCAATTTTCTTCATCTAATTAATCTCTCTCAAGTTCTATCTTCAAGTTCTAAGTGTTCTTCATAAATTCTACAAGTTCTAGTTACATAAAATCAAGAATACTTTCAAGTTTGCTAGCTCACTTCCAATCTTGTAAGGTGATCATTCAACCTCAAGAAATCTTTGTTTCTTACAGTAGGTTATCATTCTAATACAAGGTAATAATCATATTCAAACTTTAGTTCAATTTCTATAACTATAATAATCTTATTTCAAGTGATGATCTTACTTGAACTTGTTTTCGTGTCATGATTCTGCTTCAAGAACTTCAAGCCATCCAAGGATCCGTTGAAGCTAGATCTATTTTTCTCTTTTCCAGTAGGTTTATCCAAGGAACTTAAGGTAGTAATGATGTTCATAACATCATTCGATTCATACATATAAAGCTATCTTATTCGAAGGTTTAAACTTGTAATCACTAGAACATAGTTTAGTTAATTCTAAACTTGTTCGCAAACAAAAGTTAATCCTTCTAACTTGACTTTTAAAATCAACTAAACACATGTTCTATATCTATATGATATGCTAACTTAATGATTTAAAACCTGGAGACACGAAAAACACCGTAAAACCGGATTTACGCCGTCGTAGTAACACCGCGGGCTGTTTTGGGTTAGTTAATTAAAAACTATGATAAACTTTGATTTAAAAGTTGTTATTCTGAGAAAATGATTTTTATTATGAACATGAAACTATATCCAAAAATTATGGTTAAACTCAAAGTGGAAGTATGTTTTCTAAAATGGTCATCTAGACGTCGTTCTTTCGACTGAAATGACTACCTTTACAAAAATGACTTGTAACTTATTTTTCCGACTATAAACCTATACTTTTTCTGTTTAGATTCATAAAATAGAGTTCAATATGAAACCATAGCAATTTGATTCACTCAAAACGGATTTAAAATGAAGAAGTTATGGGTAAAACAAGATTGGATAATTTTTCTCATTTTAGCTACGTGAAAATTTGTAACAAATCTATTCCAACCATAACTTAATCAACTTGTATTGTATATTATGTAATCTTGAGATACCATAGACATGTATACAATGTTTCGACCTATCATGTCGACACATCTATATATATTTCGGAACAACCATAGACACTCTATATGTGAATGTTGGAGTTAGCTATACAGGGTTGAGGTTGATTCCAAAATATATATAGTTTGAGTTGTAATCAATACTGAGATACGTATACACTGGGTCGTGGATTGATTCAAGATAATATTTATCGATTTATTTCTATACATCTAACTGTGGACAACTAGTTGTAGGTTACTAACGAGGACAGCTGACTTAATAAACTTAAAACATCAAAATATATTAAAAGTGTTGTAAATATATTTTGAACATACTTTGATATATATGTATATATTGTTATAGGTTCGTGAATCAACCAGTGGCCAAGTCTTACTTCCCGACGAAGTAAAAATCTGTGAAAGTGAGTTATAGTTCCACTTTTAAAATCTAATATTTTTGGGATGAGAATACATGCAGGTTTTATAAATGATTTACAAAATAGACACAAGTACGTGAAACTACATTCTATGTTTGAATTATCAAAATCGAATATGCCCCTTTTTATTAAGTCTGGTAATCTAAGAATTAGGGAACAGACACCCTAATTGACGCGAATCCTAAAGATAGATCTATTGGGGCTAACAAACCCCATCCAAAGTACTGGATGCTTTAGTACTTTGAAATTTATATCATATCCGAAGGGTGTCCCGGAATGATGGGGATATTCTTATATATGCATCTTGTTAATGTCGGTTACCAGGTGTTTATCATATGAATGAATTTTTATCTCTATGTATGGGATGTTTATTGAAATATGAAATCTTGTGGTCTATTACTATGATTCGATATATATAGGTTAAACCTATAACTCACCAACATTTTTGTTGACGTTTTAAGCATGTTTATTCTCAGGTGATTATTAAGAGCTTCCGCTGTCACATACTTAAATAAGGACAAGATTTGGAGTCCATGCTTGTATGATATTGTGTAAAAACTGCATTCAAGAAACTTATTTTGTTGTAACATATTTGTATTGTAAACCATTATGTAATGGTCGTGTGTAAACAGGATATTTTAGATTATCATTATTTGATAATCTACGTAAAGCTTTTTAAACCTTTATTGATGAAATAAAGGTTATGGTTTGTTTTAAAATGAATGCAGTCTTTGAAAAACGTCTCATATAGAGGTCAAAACCTCGCAACGAAATCAATTAATATGGAACGTTTTTAATCAATAAGAACGGGACATTTCACTTGGTAACTGAACTAACAGGATGCATATAGAATATCCCCCGCATACAGGCATTTCGCAATCTGCATGCATTACCGGCCGTCGCAATCAGTATATATCAATCGAAGTACTAAAGCATTCATAACCCGAATGGGACGTGTCAAGGTCCATAGATCTATCTTTAGGATTCGCGTCAATTAGGGGCCATTTCCCTAAATCTTAGGCTACCAAGCTAAAAAGGGGCGATATTCAGTATTCGTAATCCAACCATAGAATATAGTTTAAGTACTTGTGTCCATTTCGTAAAATAGTTTATAAAAACAGTGCATGTATTCTCAGCCCAAAAATATATATATAACAAAGGAGTAATGAAACTCACTTTCACAAATTTTCAATTCGTCGAAAATCAGACTTAGCCACGGATCGATTCACAAACCTATAATAAATATATACATATACATATATATATATATATATATATATATATATATATATATATATATATATATATATATATCAAAGTATGATAAATATATTCAAATCATATTTTTATTTTGCGTGTTGATGATTTAAGTTGTCAAGTTAGCAGTCCAACATTAGTAGTCCAATGTTAGCAGTCCAACGTTAGTAGTCCATATAAATAGTTCAATATATCACCCTAGAATAATCAAGACGTATTGTAAATATAATGTCTAAGACTCAATCACAACCCGTTGTCCAACTATTGTCTTTGAAGTTATCTCAACGTGTTGTGTACATGTGTCTTACGATTTATCTGACGTATTGTATATATATTGTCTAAGGTTTAATCACGACCCACTGTACAAACTGTTGTCTTTGAAGTTATCTCGACGTATTGTGTACATGTGTCTTACGATTAACCAAGACTAGTATAGTACAAGGAAATATGTATAAATACATGTATAATACAAGAAAAGTTAGCTAGGACATGGTTAGTATAGATTTTTGCAAAATAATCCCGTAGCTATTTTGGTGATTTCTAACCAATCTTCTTTTGCCCATATCTTCTTCGTTATAAATCGGTTTTGAGTGATTCAAATTGATATGGTTTCGTAAAGAACTGTAGTATTTTTAAATAAACTGAAAAAGTAGTGGTTTATTGTCAAAGTTACATGTTACAAGTCCGTATTTGAAAGAGGTAGTCATTTCCGTCGAAAGAACGACATCTTGATGACCATTTTGAAAAACATACTTCTACTTTGAGTTTAACCATAATTTTTGGATATGTTATCATTTTTATATGAAATATTATTTTCCCAAAATACAAATCTTTAAATCAAAGTCTAAGATAATTTTTTTTTTATTATCCAACCCGAAACAGCCCCCAGTTTTACTACGACGGCGTATGTCCGGTTTTACGGTGTTCTTCGTGTTTCCAAGTTTTAAATCCTTATGTTAGCATATCATATAGATATAAAACATGTATTTATTTTCTTTTAAAAGTTAAGTTAGAAAGATTAAATTTGTTTGCGAACAAGTTTAGAATTGACTAAACTATGTTCTAGTGATTACAAATTATTTTCTTCGAATAAGATAGTTATATAAGTAAGAATCCAATGATGTTATGACCATCATTACTACCTCAAGTATAGTAGGTAAAACTACTGGAAATGATGAGAAATAAACTTGAGCTTCAAAGGATCTTTATAGGCTTGGAAGTTCTTGAAGTAGAATCATGACACGAAAACAAGTTCAAGTAAGAATTCTATCTTGATTTAAGATAGTTATGTTTATAAGAATTGAACCAAAGCTTGAATAAGTTTATTAGCTTGATTATGAGATGAAAATTTACTGAGATTAGATGGAAATTCTTGATCTTTGATGAGTTGTTGGATTGGATTAAAAGGATTGAAAGAAATCTTGAAGTCTTCTTGATTTTATGAAACTAGAACTTATAGAATTTATGAAGAACACTTAGAACTTGAAGATAGAACTTGAGAGAGGTCAATTAGATGAATAAAATTGAAGAATTAAGGTGTTTGTATGTATTTTGGGTCGTGGTATATGGATTAGATATAAAGGATGTGTAAGTTTTGTTTTCTTGTAAATAATTCATGAATAATTAATAATATTTTTGTAATCTTGCTAAATAATTCATACTAGATTACAAAGAATGGTTCCCACATGTTTGATGGCTGATCTAGGTCAGCTAAGGTGATGATTTGATATGTATATACCAATAGTAAATACATCTAGAAGCTGGGTATAATACGAGTACAAATACCGAACGAATACGAGTAGAATTCTTGATGAAAATGAACGAGAATACGATTACAACTATCTTTGTCAAGTATAAGTATTTTGATATATGTCTTTAAGTCTTTCAAATGTGTATTAATACTTCTTAATACATTACATATATATACATTTTAATTAAGTCGTTATTTCGTCGTTAATCGTTACATGTATACATTGTTTCGAAACCCTTAAGTTAGTAGTCTCGTTTTATGTATATAGTTCATTGTTAATACACTTAATGATATAATTAATTATCATTATATCATGTTAAACATAATGTATTAATATATCTTAATACAATACATATGTATTTGTTTTAATTAAGACGTTATTACGTCGATAACTGTTACATATATATCTTGTTTCAAATTCCTTAATTTAGTAGTCTCATTTTATGTATATAACCCATTGTTAATATACTTAATGAGATACTTACTTATCATAATACCCTGTTAAACATATATATATATTTCCATTTATATATATCATCATGTCGTTTTTACAAGTTTTAACGTTCGTGAATCGTCGGACATACTGGGTGGTCAAACGTTTATGTAAAATCCGTTTCAATTAATCAAGTCTTAACAAGTTTGATTACTTAACATGTTGGAAACATTTAATCATGTAAATATCAATCTCAATATATACATATATTTATATACATATCTTATTTACAAATAGTGGTTCGTGAATCGTCCGGAAAAGTCGAAGGTTACATGAACACAGTTCCAAATTTTTGAATTTCAACTTAACAGACTTTGCTTATCGTGTTGAAAACATTAATTCATTTAAAGATTAAGTTTAAATTTGGTCGGAAATTTTTGGGTCGTCACAATACCTACCCGTTAAAGAAATTTCGTCCCGAAATTTGGTTAAGGAAAGTTTGATAATGGAAGTAAGATTATTCTTGTATCAAGAACTATAACTTGAATTCTTATCATGAATTCGACCGTTCATATAATCATTATCAAGGAAATAGATTAATGGAGTATTTTGAATACCTTGAATGAGTCGAGTTCCGTTTATGAATAGCACGAGTTCAATAAATATAGAGTTTTTTTTTCATCTTTGCAAAAATATGGATAGGACAATTTGATTACGCGAAGAGTATGAATGAAGATATCGTAAAAGATGGAATTGAGGAAATAAAGTTTCTTCTTAATTTTTGACGTAGTCACAGTTGATTTCCGGATTTCAAGGAATGTAAAGAAAATCTTCGAAATCTATAAAAGATTTGATTTTTCGGGATTTAAGGAAATTAGGATTCTCTTTAATTAAATGCGGTAATCTGCCTCAATTGCTCTATCTGTTATATTCACTATAAATTGACCTCTTCTGACTCATTATTATCACCATCCCTACTTTCTTCATCAATTCATACATCCAAAAGATTGTGAAAAAATGCTCAATCCAGTTCTGGTTCTTGACCTAATATTGACGTTCGCCACCATTATCCTTCTTTTCCAGCTCCCCCCGGAGGAATCTGTTTATTTCTATTATGCTCTAGGTATTGTTGTATTTATCATTCTCCCGTGTCTTTATATTGCTATACGCATTGATATACACGGTTTGTAATTTCTGATTTGTTATCGGGCTTTATATTTTCTTTTATATTTTGGAGCTCCATGCTTTTGTTTTCTCTTCTCAACTTTAAGTAAAGCGATCAAGACGTCTAGATTTTGTAGGTACGAAATTTCGAATGAACATAACTAATGTTTTAAGCAGAAAGGAATTATAATAGCACGATTTAATTTGGTAAATTACCGGTATCACGGAAAAGAAAGAACTATCAAGAAAATATGTTCTTGATATTTTTAGAGGTTAAATAGTATGAAAGAATCGTGTAACATGGCACATGATGACGATATAATCTGTGAATCATCATGTTCCATTAGAAACTCAGCATGACTTACTATAATATAACCACGTTGATCAGGCGTCATTATATTATACTAACTCATGCTTCGATTCCCAACACTACTTCAAAAAAATTCATAATCTAAAATCAAAGTTTATAGAAATTTAGAAACTAAAACAGTTTTCTTTAAGATGTAACACGGATAGCATGAAGAGATAAGTAATTTCGGACAAGAATATTTATGAAAATATCCTCAGAAATATCGAGGATATTTATGATGATATTTTTGGAATTTCTAAGATCGAAGGTTGATGAGGAAAATTCTTCCGTAAGTATATAGAATAAGTAATGAGTAAGATATTCGCTAAAGATTTCATCGGATACAGAATCACTTGGATTCTTTATGTACAAGTTTAGTCCTTATGATTTGTTCACCGTCTCCTTCATAGTTTTGCTTAATCCGCATTCTAGTATCAATTTTCTGTTGAACATTTCCAACACTCTATTCTTTATCGTCAAACTTTTGACTGTTAAGGTCGTTTACAGTTTTTGCTGCTTCTTCAGCATTTTCAAAACTCAAAGAACTAATTCGCAGGTTGGGATGCTTTTCAGAATTCCAGAATTGGAGTACGTAAGTTTAGGAGATAGACGTCATATGTAGGTATATAACAGTTGATGTAGAAACGTTGCGAAATTCGAAATAATGATTGATGCTTCCTGGTATGTGGTATGACAGTTATCATTACAAGACGTTGATGAGTATATGATGGATTTCAATGAATAATGATAGTGATATTTCGGAGGGATTTAAGTTGCAAAGTAACGGAGTCGCTGGTACGTTTACTACTAATATGGTGGAACATAAATGGTTCCCCGGTAACAACGATAGAAAGGCAATCGTATATATCAAGGTTTGATTAAGGTTTCTCCAAATGAAACGTCGAAGTTGTCTTGCTGAAGGTGTGACAAAACTGGATACTTGAAAAGGAATTGCAAAGTTATTTTCAGTAATAATAATGTCGAAGGATTTATCATGGATATGTGTTAAAGTCTTATTTAGGTTTAGAGAGCTTTCCAGGTGTATGACTATAAGTATAACTCTTTCTTTCTGTCGATAATGTGTGGTTGGTTCATCTTCTCAATTTTTCAAGAATCATAAAGGGTTTGAACGCAGGTTTTAATCGTCAATATACATATGATGTTCAAGATAAAATCATTCAGGATTTTGAATGAATATATTTATGAGTTTTATGAATAAGAGTGATGTTCTAGCACAATTTTGAATTCAAAGTATGGTTTTGAAAGATGTAAAGATCTAAGAGTGATGATATCTGTTATATCTTGACTTGGATTCTGATCTGTCAAAATCAGAATATGTAATTGAATCTGAATGAAAATGGTTGTTCTGATTTCTATGGAAGAATATATATTGTTGTGAAAGTAGTGAGTATAGATAATGAATATTGAATAATTGAAGAGTGTACAGTGTAACATATTAATTGTGAACTTAAATATTTCTCGGTGGAAGATGTTGGTGTTCGTGGAATTCTTGTGAATTTTGCAAGGTACGAATGAGGTTTTCTAGAAGGTTTTAGGTACATCTGAAATGAAAGTGTAAAATCAAACCTAATTAAATAATACACTTGGTTTATTAGGGGACAGAATTCTTTGAGGTGATGCAGAGATTTAGGTTGTTAAAGAAGGATGTATATCATGGCATTTTAGTAATGTGAATTAATCGAGTAGTATTTACCCTTCAAAATTCACACGTAACAGCTTAGTATGAAAAGATATAATATGGTTTCAAAATTCATATCTATTTAAAATATTTATATAAACTATTTGGAAATAATGAGTTAATATTTCATAACTCGATAGTATAATATTCTTATTGGTGATTGATGTGTTGATATCTGCGGTGGTTATGGAACTTGTGGAGCTTGTGGTACTACCGGTGTTGCTGATGATGGTGAGACTGCTGGTGATACATGTGCTGTTGATCACACATGCTCTAAGCATGTCTTCAAGAGTCTGAATGGTCCTTTCACTCTGCTCATCGGTTTGAGGATGATATGCAGTGCTCATATCCAGACGAGTTCCTAGAGCTTCATGTAGTGATTGCCAGAACCTTGACGTAAACCTACTGTCGCGATCGGATATAATGGAGATAGGCACTCCATGTGTTGAAATGACTTCCTTCATGTATAATCGTACCAATTTCTCCATCTTATCCATTTCCTTCATAGGCAGGAAATGTGCAGATTTGGTGAGACGGTCGACAATTACCCAGATGGTGTCATAACCCCATGCAGTCTTTGGTAGCTTTGTGATGAAATCCATGGAAATACATTCCCATTTCCATTCTGGGATTTCTGGTTTTTGAAGCAATCCTGATAGTTTCTGGTGTTCCGCCTTAACTTTGGAGCAAGTTAAGCACTCCCCTATATATGTTACAATATCTGCCTATAAATTAGGCCACCAAAAATGTGCCTTAAGATCTTGATACATCTTTCCAGCTCCGGGATGTATCGAGTATCTCGTCTTATGCGCCTCGTCCAAAACCAATTTTCTTAACCCTTTAAACCTTGGTACCCAAATGCGTCCATTAAAATACCGGGTTCCGTCTTCTCGTATATCAAGTTGCTTGTCTAAACCCTTGAGCATATCATTTCCAAAGTTTTCTTCAGTAAGAGCTCCTCGTTGAGCTTCTTTTATTTGTGAGGTGAGGTTCGTACGAATTTTCATATTCATTGCTCGTACTCGAATCGGTTCTCTTTCTTTCCTGCTTAAAGCGTCAGCTACTACATTTGCTTTCTCGGGTTGATAACGAATTTCACAATCATAGTCGTTTATTAGCTCAACCCACCGTTGTTGCCTCATATTCAATTGTTTTTGATCGAATATGTGTTGAAGACTTTTGTGATCAGTGTACACTGTACATTTGACCCCATATAAGTAGTGTCTCCACATTTTTAATGCAAAAACAACAGCTCCTAACTTCGAATTATGTGTCGTATAATTCCGTTCATGAGTTTTCAACTGTCGAGAAGCGTAAGCAATAACCTTTGTTCGTTGCATGAGAACACAACCAAAACCTTGTCGCGATGCGTCACAATAAATTACGAAGTCTTCGTTTCCTTCAGGTAATGATAAAATAGGCGCCGAAGTTAGTTTCTTTTTCAATAGCTGGAATGAAGTTTCCTGCTCGGAGGTCCATTCATACTTCTTCCCTTTGTGTGTTAACGCGGTTAATGGTTTGGCTATTCGGGAAAAATCTTGAATAAACCTTCTATAATAACCAGCTAAGCCCAAAAATTGGCGTATTTGTGTCGGAGTCTTTGGGGTTTCCCATTTTTCAATGGCTTCGACATTCGCGGGATCAACCTGAATTCCTTAACTGCTAACAATGTGACCAAGGAATTGTACTTCCTTCAACCAAAATGCGCACTTGGAAAGTTTGGCATATAACTGTTCTTTTCTTAACAGTTCTAGCACCAACCTTAAATGCTGCTCGTGTTCTTGCTCATTCTTGGAGTAAATAAGGATGTCATCAATAAAGAAAATAACAAATTTGTCTAAATACGGACTACATACTCGATTCATGAGGTCTATGAATATAGCAGGTGCATTTGTCAACCCGAACGGCATGACCAAAAATTCGTAGTGACCGTAGCGTGTTCTAAATGCGGTTTTCGGAATATCTTCTTCTTTTACTCGCAACTGATGGTAACCCGATCTTAGGTCAATTTTGGAGTAAACACGTGATCCTTGCAGCTGATCAAACAAGTCATCAATTCTCGGCAATGGGTACTGATCTTGATAGTTAGCTTGTTTAACTCGCGGTAGTCTATACACATTCGGAAGGATCCGTCTTTCTTCTTAACGAATAGGATCGGAGCTCCCCATGGTGAAGTACTCGGTCGAATAAATCCACGATCTAGCAATTCCTGCAACTGACTATGTAGTTCTTTCATTTCAGACGATGCGAGTCTATACGGAGCACGAGCCACCGGTGCAGCTCCCGGTACTAGGTCTATTGGAAATTCTACAGATCTATGCGGAGGTAATCCCGGTAATTCTTCCGGAAATACTTCGGGAAAATCTCTTACCACAAGCTTGTCACTAATGCTATTCTCCTTCATGTCGATCTTCTTCACATGTGCTAAGATAGCATAGCATCCCTTCTTTATGCACTTTTGGGCCTTCAAACAGCTAATAAAGTTTAGCTAATGATTACCCTTTTCTCCGAACACCATCAATGATTTCCCGTTTACGCAGGGAAAACGAATCGCCTTTTTATAACAAACAACTTCCGCTCTCATCTTAGACATCCAATCCATACCAATAATTACATCAAAACTCCCCAACTCAACAGGTATCAAATCAATTACAAATGTCTCACTAGTTAATTTAAGCTTACGTTTACGACAGATTTTATCAGCTTTAACTAGTTTACCATTTGCTATTTCTACAATACATTTATCCTCCAGGGGCACTAAAGGGCAATTTAGTTTAGAGCAAAATTCTTTACTTATGTAACTTCTATCGGCATCAGTATCAAATAAAATATAGGCAGGTAATTCATCGATAGTAAACGTACCCGTAACAAGCTCCGGGTCTTCTCGTGCATCGTTAGTATTTATATTAAATGCTCTTCCACGGACTGTACCATAGTCACTCTTTTGGTTCGGGCACTTATTCTTGTAATGGCCCTTTTTTCCTCACCCATAACAAACAACAGCTTCAAGAGCGGCTTTATTTACATCTGTGAGAGGAAACCTACAATTTTGAATATGATGCCCTACTTTGTTGCAATTTTTACACACCACCGTGCAATTTCCAAAGTGGTGTCTCTTGCATTTCTGGCATTGGGGTTGTTTCCCCTGGTAGGTATTCTGGTTCGTCTCAATACTCACACCTTGCGAGACTTCTTGCTTCTTGTTGTGGTGTTGATAGTTGTGATTCTTATCACAATTTTCGTTCTTCCTCTTGTGGTCATTTGTTTTGACCTCAGCAGCTGCCTTTTCCTTGTTTCTTTCTTTGATTTGGTCCATTAACTTATGGGCCATCTTGCTTGCTTCGTACATTGTTGTTGGATTAGATGCACTTATATTTTCTTGGATTATCTCAGGTAATCCTTACACAAACTGTTCAACTTTTGCTTCTTCATCTTCAAATACTCCAGGACACATTGACGCTAGCTCTGTGAACCGTTGCTCATAGGCAGTGATATTATCACCCTTGGTGCGCAATTCCCTCAACTCTGTTTTCAATTTATTCATCTCGTTTCGGGGGCAATAATGCTCACACAACAATTGTTTAAATGCTGCCCATGGTAGGGCGTAAGCAGTATTCTCCCCCACGTTTGCTAGGTAGGTATTCCACCATGTTAAAGCGTTATTTTTGAAAGTATAAGTAGCGTATTTTACGTGGTCTTCTTCTGCACAATTACTTATAGAAAAAACAGCTTCTACTTTTTCAATCCAACGCTTTAGTCCAACTGGACCTTCCGTTCCTTCAAATTCATGGGGTTTACAACTCATGAAAGTTTTGTAGGAACATCCTATACGGTTTTCTACAGTACCATGATGAGTTCCACTGCTAGACCCTGAATGGTTGTTTTTGTTAAGTGCAGCCAATACCGCAGTTACATTTGCAGTAAGAAAACTACGGAAATCTTCCTCGCTCATGTTCATGTGCTGTTTGGTAACTGGAGCCATTTCTTCAAAAATAGCCAAATGATATAAATTAATCATATATAGAATATTATAAGTAGTTAATAGTACTTTGTAGCATACTAATAATATGAACTAATTTTTTTATAAAAGCCTTTTTTCTTCTTATTGGCATTTTATAATTGCAGTTCGGGTAGTACCTACCCGTTAATGTTCATACTTAATAGCTAGTACACAAATTAACTACTACAATCAAGATAATATTCTATCATGAAAAACTTAATACATTAGTACTTCACGCTTAAACTTTTGGTACAATATTTTACAAAAATACAATACCACTATTTTACATAAAACATAGGTAAGATAAAATATAGCACAAGATAACTATTATACAAGACGTGAAGTATGGTAGCTGCTGGGACAGATTAAAAATGACGAGACTTCTTATTATTTTGGGACAAATCTGGGAAATCTGCGGGATCTGGGAAACCAAAGAGTTTTCGCGTCTCAGCTACTGACATCGTTCTCATTCTAGCGGTACGTTTGTACCTTGGTCGGGATGGTACCTCAATAGAGTTAATAACAGGAGGATGACTAGGGGTAGAAGTGTCATATTCACTTTTAGAAATAAATCTTTTATTATACTCCGGATCAGGAAATTCTAGTGGACGGACCACAAGTTCCTTTTCCTTATTAAATTATGCCTCTGTAATTTCTTTTACTTCGTTCTCCTCAGGTTCCTCCTTCGGTTCCTCTGGGATTTGTGAATCTTCCCAAAATGCGTCCAACTCCAGGTCATCATCGTCATCAGTTATATAGATGATTTCCTTCGGGACATCGTCGTTATCAGATAAGTCGATGACTGGTACTTTTGCTGGAGATTCATCTTCGGAGTCGCTGATTATGATAATGAGATAGGTGCTAGAAGTAGACATCTATCACACATTAACTACCACATTAGAAATATATCACACAATATTTACATGCTATAATATTACATTTCCGACCAAAAATGATAAGCAATGGTTTTCAAAAACAAGTTCGGTCAAAGTCCAGACTCACTAATGCATCCTAACAAATACCGGTCAGAAACACTAATGCAATTTCTGGTTCGCTAAGACCTCTGCTCTGATACCAACTGAAACGACCTGTCCATATTACTATAAATGAGGTACGTTATTCATTGATCTCAATAGCGAGGTATTTGACCTCTATATGATACGTTTTATAAAATATTGCATTCTTTTTTCATAACGACCAAACCTTTCATATATAAATGAAAGTTTTAAACATGTGGGCGATCATTTGAGAAATGATCCCCGAATACATAAGTTTTAGAATATTACAACGTGGGCATAATAGCCAAATATATTACATGACAAAGATAACGTTTATTAGAATGCAACTTTCTTTAAACACAAGCATGAACGACGCCACGCAACACCATGAGCAAGCAATCAGCGGAAGACTTTTAAAGACCTGAGAATAAACATGCTTAAACTGTCAACACAAAGGTTGGTGAGATATAGGTTTTAAAGCCAACTTAAGATATAATAATAGACCACAAGATTTCATGTTATAAACGTTTCTGCAAAGATATTCTATATGTTGTTGAGCGCCCAGTAACTATACTTAACAGATGTTTTCCGTGCATATTCCCTTTTCAAAGTTATCTCTACACCGTACCAAGTGTAGTAAAACAAAGTACTAAACACCCGTTATGAACTAGTGCTAACTAGCCCAAGTGGACCCAATAGATCTATCAATAGGATTCGCGCTTACATGTTAATCACATGTAACAAATAGTTACCAGACTATTAGGGATATATACAAAGGTACAACTCAACATAGAATAAATATTTAAGTACTTATGTCTATTTCAAAAAACAAAAGCTGCATGTATTCTCATCCCAAAATATTTGTAGAGTTTAAAAATGGGACTATATACTCACTATCGTAAAAGTATAGTTTTAACAAGTTTCCAACTTATTAAAATATAGCCGACGTCCTTGGATTCACGAACCTATAACAATAATAACGATTCAGATAATAATACATGTGAACAAAATTAATATAGCAAGTTCATAGAATACTTATATAATAATTTTTAACATTTTATGTTAGTAGTCCATTGTTAGTAGTCCTTTGTTAGTAGTCCATTGTTAGTAGTCCAAAATAGTCCGAAAAGTCCAAAATAGTCCGAAAAGTCCAACTGTCCAATAATCGGTATATATATATATAATCTTAGAATTACCCCACGGCGTATTGTGTACATATTGTCTTGCATCAATCCAGAGACGTATTGACTTAGGATTTATCAAAACGTATTGTTTACGTATTGTCATGGAACGTACCAAGATTATTATATATATACAAGCTCGGAATCAACCAAGATTATAATATTTTGTTATACTAATGATAACATGACCGAATATATATAGGATATAGGAAAAGTTAGCAAGGATATGGTTAATATAGTTTTTAAGGTGTTCTTCATATGTACAAGTTATAAGTTCTTATAATATCTCAATATAACATCATAATACATATAAATAAGTGTTATTAGAGTTAAGTTAGAAAGATTAGATTAGTTTTTCAAACAAGTTTAGAATCATCCAAACTATGTTCTAGTTGTTATTAATTATGATCTCTTATATAGATAGCTATAAACGTATGAATTAAACAAGAGTTTTGGTAAGGCTAATACCTTGATTTAAGAAAGAGAACTTGATGAATATGAAGTGAATTTCTTGAGCTTAAAAGGCTTCTTTAAAGAGTGCTTAAAGAAGACCAACTTGAAAGCAAAACTTGAATTAAAGGAGGTGTTCTTGATTACTACTTCTATGGTGTTTATGGCTTGTTTTTGTAACTAGTTTTTGTTGTAGATGAGGAAGGCTTATTAGAACATGAAGAGAGGATATTAGAGAGTGTTTTTAGAGAGAAAGAGTAGAATGGATGTAAATGTGTATAAAAAATATACCATGTAAGGTCTTTATATACTAGTTGTAATTTGTTGTTTTATGAAAAATATCTAGTATAAGTTAAATACCATGAGGTCATGCATGACATAATACATTAATAATTGTAGATTTCTATTCGTATATACCAATAGTAAATACTTCTAGAAGCTGCGTATAAATACTGTATAAATACCGTATAAATACGAGTAGAATTCTTGAGAAAAATGAACGGGAAATACGAATATAGCTATCCCTTATCTGTATTTGTATATTACTAAGTGTATTTATACTCAATGTATGTAAATATATTTTAACATAATACATTGTATGTAAATACATTTTAACATAAGTTAATTTCGTCGTTTAAAAAGTAACATATATACTGTTCAAACACTCTTTAAATTAGTAGTATGAAAATGTATATATAATACCTTGTTAATATACTTAATGAGATATTTAATTATCATATTTTCAAGTTAAATATATATACATATATGTACATATATATAATTAATACAAGTTATGACGTTCGTGAATCGTAGGAATAAAAGGGTGACCAAAAGCTTGTGTAAAACTCTTTCCGGAGGTTCAAGATTTATTAAAATTCATTGCTTATCAAGTCGGACTTATTAAATCATGTAGATAGTATAATCAAGTATTCCGGAAAATCCGGGTCGTCACAATATACCAATAGTAAATACATCTAGAAGCTGGGTATAATACGAGTACAAATACCGAACGAATACGAGTAGAATTTTTTATGAAAATGAACGAGAATACGATTACAACTATCTTTGTCAAGTATAAGTATTTTGATATATGTCTTTAAGTCTTTCAAATGTGTATTAGTACTTCTTAATACATTACATATATATACATTTTAATTAAGTCGTTATTTCGTCGTTAATCGTTACATGTATACATTGTTTCGAAACCCTTAAGTTAGTAGTCTCGTTTTATGTATATAGTTCCTTGTTAATACACTTAATGATATACTTAATTATTATTATATCATGTTAAACATAATGTATTAATATATCTTAATACAATACATATGTATTTATTTTAATTAAGACGTTATTACGTCGATAACCGTTACATATATATCTTGTTTCAAATTCCTTAATTTAGTAGTCTCATTTTATCTATATAACCCATTGTTAATATACTTAATGAGATACTTACTTATCATAATACCATGTTAAACATATATATATTCCATATATATATCATCATGTCATTTTTACAAGTTTTAACGTTCGTGAATCGTCGGACATACTGGGTGGTCAAACGTTTATGTAAATTCCGTTTCAATTAATCAAGTCTTAACAAGTTTGATTGCTTAACATGTTGGAAAAATTTTAATCATGTAAATATCAATCTCAAATATATACATATATTTATATACATATCTTATATACAAATAGTGGTTCGTGAATCGTCCGGAAAAGTCGAAGGTTACATGAACACAGTTCCAAATTTTTGAATTTCAACTTAACAGACTTTGCTTATTGTGTCGGAAACATTAATTCATTTAAAGATTAAGTTTAAATTTGGTCAGAAATTTCCGGGTCGTCACACAACTCAACATAGAATATATATTTAAGTACTTGTGTCTATTTCGAAAAACAAATGATGCATGTATTCTTATCCCAAAATATTTGAAGAGTTTAAAAAATGGGACTATATACTCAATGTCGTAAAAGTATAGTTTTAACAAGTTTCCAACTTATTAAAATATAGCCGATGTCCTTGGATTCACGAACCTCAAGTTAAGAATGTAAAGTTGCTAGAAAGAAGTAGTAGAACAAAAAATGAGAAAGTTCTTGCAAGTGTGTATGAAAATTGTAAGTAAAATTTGGAAAATGAATGTGTAAAAATGAGTTAGAAATGGTGCTTATTTATAGGCTCATAAATTTGTTTTTTAGTGAAAAATATCTAAGATAAGTTAAAAACCATTAGGTCATGCATGGCATAATACATCAATAATTGTAGATTACTATTCGTATATACCAATAGTAAATACTTCTAGAAGCTGCGTATAATACGCATATAAATACCGTATAAATATGTTATTGTAGATTTCTATTGGTATATACCAATAGTAAATACTTCTAGAAGTTGCGTACAATACGCGTATAAATACTGTATAAATACTGTATAAATACTGTATAAATACCGTATAAATACGAGAAGAATTCTTGAGAAAAAAGAACGCAAATACGAATATAGCTATCCCTTATCTGTATTTGTATATTATTAAGTGTATTCAATACTTTTAAGGATGTATTTAAACTCATAATACATTGTATGTAAATACATTTTAACATAAGTTAATTACGTCGTTTAAAAAGTAACATATATATTGTCCGAAAACTCTTTAAATTAGTAGTATGAAAATGTATATATAATACCTTGTTAATATACTTAATGAGATATTTACATATCATATTTTCGAGTTATATATATATATATATATATATATATATATATATATATATATATATATATATATATATATATATATATATATATATATATATATATATATATAATTAATACAAGTTATGACGTTCATGAATCGTATGAATAATATGGTGACCAAAAGCTTGTGTAAAACTCTTTCCGGAGGTTCAAGACTGAAAGGACCCGTCCTAATCCACCTGCGATGATCGGCTCCAAATAATGTCCTTATATTGAGCAAATGCATAGCGGAAGACTTAATTCGTACCTGAGAATAAACATGCTTTAAAGTGTCAACCAAAAGGTTGGTGACTTCATAGGTTTATCATAACAATCATTTCAATATGTTAATAGACCACAAGATTTCATAATCATAAACATAATACACTCGCAAGTGTATGTAAAGCATTCTAAGTGGTTGAGCACTTGGTAACCATACTTAACATTTAATCAACGTCGCATATTTCCTTTATTATGAAATCTCACTACACCGTACCAAGTGTAGTCACCAAAACGAAGTACTGTGCAACCGTTGAATACTGGTCGTCCAGTCCGGTTGGGGTTGTCAGGCCCGATAGATCTATCAACAGGATTCGCGTTTACAATACCCATGTAAATAGTAGTTACCAAGCTACAGGGAAATATGCCAGTGGTACAACTCAATGTAGAATATATTTTTAAGTACTTGTGTCTATTTTGTAAACATTTATAAAAGCAGCGCATGTATTCTCAGCCCAAAAATATATATTGCAAAAGCAATTAAAAAGGGAGCAAATGAAACTCACTTTTGCCTTGAAGGTATTTAATTCGACTTGGTCTCCGATAGATATCACGAACCTAACCATATATATATTATATCAACATATTTTCTTTTTAAGTAATCGTTACATATATATATACTTTTAATACTTTTAATATTTTCTTAGTCCGTAGTTAGCAGTCCGATGTTAGTGGTCCACAATTAGTTGCTTAAATAAAATAAATAAAGACCCCATCGTATTCGTATTGATCAGAATTAATATTGACCCATGGTATCATGTTGTCAAATGACGTGTTGCGTACATAAAGTACCGTGTTGTCAAATGACGTGTTGCGTACAATCATGAGGTCTTATGATTAATCTTCTCGTGTTGTTTACGGGTGGTCCTGAAATATATAAAATCAAATCATAAGTAATTATATATAAAATATCATATTAATTAGAAAAGATATGATTAATTTACTTTTTCTCCAAATATTTTCGTAGCTAAACTAGCTTCGGATACCTAATCTTGTTTTAGTCGTAGTTTCTTCATTACAACTCCGTTTTTGTTGGTTCAACTTGCCACTTCCTTGGATCGAGTCAAATTTTAAGAATATGAACTGAAAATATCTTAGTTTGTATTCGAAATCATAGGTTATAGGTCAAACTTTTGTGAAACTTATGAAAGTGATCATTTTCCATCATAAAAACAACATTTAATGATCATTTTTCTAAAAATACTTACACTTTGAGTTAAACCATAAAATTTTTATGTGTTAACATATTCATAAGAAATATCATTTTTCCAGAACATGAACTTCCAATTCAAAGTTCAAGATGGTTTTTAATTATCCAACCCAAAACAACCCCCGGTTGCACTCCGACGACGTAGATTCAGTTTTTAAGATGTTCTTTGTAAAACCAAGTTATATCTTGTTAGGTTAGCATATCATTATGATATATTACAGGTCTTGAAGTGTTTTAAAAGTCAAGTTAGAACGATCTATTTAGTTTGCGAACAAGTTTGAAATCATTCAAACTATGTTCTTGTTGTTAAAATTTTATACCACAAAATAAGATAGCTATATGAATATGAATTGAATAAGATTATGAACAAGGTTACTACCTCAAGTTACTTGGACAAAGTTACTGCAAAATATAAGAAATAATCTTGGAATCAAAGAGTGGTGGAGTTAGATCAAAAGGTTGGAAGTAAACTTCTTCAAATGGGTGGTTATTTTGATATGTTCTTGAAAGAGTTTTCTTATGGTGTTTAAGGCTTGTAATTGAAGCTAAATGATGGGTAAAATGCTTGCAGATGATCAAGTATGAAGTTAGGAGTATTTTGAGAGAGAAATGAGGGTATAGGTATGAGAAAATGGAGTGAAGAAATGGTGTTCATTTATAAAAACGTTTTTAGTTTATAAAGAAAGAAAATGATTCCTAATTTTGTTTTCTTACTAATAATTCATACTACTTGACAAATCCTAGTTACCTCATATCTAGGGCAGTAATAATGTTGATTAGGATGTTGATTTGATGTGTATATACCAATAATAAATACGTATAGAAGCTGGGTATGATACGGGTACATATACCCTAGATATACGTATAGAAATCTTGAGGAAACGGAACGAGAATTAAAATATAGCTATCTTTTGTGAATATACTTATATTGTTTTATGTATTTAAGTCCTTAAAAAGTAATTAAATACATTATATATACGATGCATGTATAAACATTATAGATTATAAGTATATATATCAAAGAATGTTACGTATAGTTATCGTTTTGAAAACTTAAGTTAGTAGTTTCAAAATATACTTATAACTCATTGTCATTAGTACACAATGAGATGTTAAACCATCATTAGATCATTTTAAATATATATAAATACATATATATACACAAACGTATAATTATCGTATGTTATATAGTTCGTGATATCATCGGTCATATTGGACGGTCAAACGTTGTGTAAAACTCTTTTCAAAAACACAAGTCTCAACAATTTGGATTGCTTATCATGTTGGTATGGTTTAATTTATGTAAATATTAATCTCATAAGTATAATTTGGTCGGAAAATTCTGGTTCATTACAGTACCTACCCGTTAAAGAAATTTCGTCCCCGAAATTTGATAGAGGTTGTTATGGATAACAATAAGAAGGTTTTCATGACAAATATAAGGTGATAATGGAGTTTTATCATCATTGAGTAATGTAGATAAAACGATTCGATTATGCGAAGAATATAAATGAGACTATCGTAAAAGAGTGAGATGAGTAAAATATATTCGTCTTAACCGATGACGTAGTTATGATTGATTTTCGCGATTTAAGGGATTTAAAGGGAATCTTACGTAATAAGATTTGGTTCTTTGGTGATTAAGGAAATCAGGATCTTCTTTGATTATATGCAATAATCTGTTTCGATTGCTCTGTCGGATATTTCACTATAAATTCACCCCTTCGTTTCCTTATTTTCCACGACTCATACCTTCTATTCTTTCTCCCTTGATTCTTACTTTAAAGCATTCATCAATATGCTCCATCTAGTCCTGATTCTTGATATACTCCTAACTTTTATATCTGTCATTCTTCTTTTTCATCTACCACCAGAAGAATCTATTTACTTCTACTATACTCTTATGTTTATAGTGTTTCTAATTCTCCCGTGTCTCTATATTGCTATCTGCATCGATATACACGGTTTGTAATTTTGGGGTTATTATCGGAGTTTATATTCTTCATTATTTTTCGAAGCTTCATGCTTTCGTTTTCTCTTCCCGACTTCGAGTCAAGTGAGTAATGGTCCGAAATTCGTAGATATGAAATTCAGAATGAACATAGCTAATGCTCTAAGAAGAAAATGGTAATAGAACAATTTTGATTTGTTAAATTACCAGAATACCCTGGAGAAGACCGAGTCATCCAGAAAAATATTCTCTTGATATGTTTAGAGATTAGATAGAATGTAAGAGTCGTGTAAATGGCACATGATGACGGTACTGTGAATCATCATGCTTCATTAGAAACTCAACATGACTTACTGTAATATAATGACGTTGATCAAGTGTCATTATATTATACTAATCCATGCTTCAGTTCCCAACACTACTTCAAAACATTCATATTTTAAACTCGAAGGTTTCAGAATTTAGAAACTAACACAGTTTCTTTTATGTTGCAGATATTATGGAGAGATAAATGATCTCAGATAAGAATAGTTGTGAAAATATCGCCAGAAATATGGAGGATATTTATAATAGAACATACGAGAATATCTTAGAATTTCTAATATCAATGGATGATGAAGAAGATTTGTCTGTGAAGGTTTAGAATGATAAATAAGATGTTTGCTAACGATTTCAGCAGGCACAGAATCATTTAGATTCTTTGAAGGCAAACTTATTCTTTGTGATTTGTCCACGGCTTTCTTCATAGTTTCGCATAATCCGCTTTTCGGTACTAAATTTTCTATCGAGCGTTCCTAACACTCCTTTCTTTATCATCAAACTTTTGGCCATTAAGATCATCTACAACATGCTGCTTTGTCAGCATTTTCAAAGTTAACTGATCTGGGTCATCGGTTATCAAACCGAGGTAGTTTCAGGAGAATTGTGTTTTTAGAATGATTAACCGCTGATGGTAATATTGTGGAATATAAAAGGTTCCCCAGTAACAATAAAGAGTACGCATATATATCGCGGTTATAATAAAGTTGTTTCGGATGAAAAGTCGGAGTTGACTTGCTGGAGCTGTGACAAAATTAGCTAATTTGGAAAGGGATTGCAAAACGATCTTCGGTAATAACAATGTCAAAGGAACTAGAACAGATACGTGTCAAACGTTTACTCAGTTTCCGAGGGTTTTTCATGTGCATAACTATATGCATCAATCTTTTCTTCCGTAGATGAAGTGCGGTTGGTTTATCCTCTAGATTGAGGTGTTTTTAAGAATCATGATAGATTTGAACGCTGATTGTAATCGTCGAGATACAATGAGGTTTAAGATGAAATCGAATGGAAATCTTGAAGAAATGTTTAGTTTCATATGTTATAATCAATATTTTAATTCATTTTAATTGTCCAATGTCATTAGTCCACAGTCGATAGTGCACAGTAACAGTCCAATAATTCATATATAGTTTATTATATAATATACGAATTAATTAATATGTGTCGTGACCCGTATACGTCTCAGACTCGGTCACAACTCAAACTATATATATTATTGTAGAATCAACCTCAACCCTGTATAGAGAACTCGATCATTACTGCATATAGAGTGTCTATGGTGATTCCAAATAATATGTATAGATGCGTCGATATGATATGTCAAAACATTTTATACGTGTCCCGATATTTAAAGTGCGTAAAATAATTACAGAAATTAAATGACGATAAATAAAAGTGCGATAATTAAATTGCGGTAAATAAACTGCGATAAATAAAATGTAATCAGTTAGCTAGGAACAGTTAGCTGGAACAGTTAGCGTGGATTCTTAACAAAATTTTTCATAGTTAATTTGTTTGTTTCTAACAAATTTTATTTTGTCATATGTTTTCTTCATATGCCACTTGTTGGATTCTGGGAAGTCAAAATCCAAATATGAAATTGAATAAAAATGGTTACTCTGCGGTGAACGGATACGTATATCGGTGGTTGTAAGTAGGATAGTAAATGACTGTTGAATCAGCTTCGACGAATGTACAATGTAACTTATTAAGATGAAATCTAATTATTCCTCGGGTATTACCTACCCGTTAAAAAAAAATTCCACCATTAATATTTTGTACAAAAGAACTTTTAATTACAATCGTTATGAAAACATATATACATATATATTTTCTTCAGATGAAATCAAGAATTTAATGAGTTAATATGATATTAATCTCATTTGCTTTTCGGTTTGAGCTAGAATAGGAAATCTCTAAAACTTTTTGAAACCACATATTCTTCGCAGAATATCAATGAAGTTATGGACCAATACTTCATCGTTCATTATTGTTGGTACTCCTTGGTATCTATGGTGCGTATGATGTTGATGTTTGTGGGACAGATTATGATGTCGAGACGTGTGATGCGGATGCTGTTTGTTAGTGGTGATGATGGTATTGTTGATGTTAATGATGGTGGTGCTGATTATGCTGCTAGTGCTGCTGCTGGTGTTTGCAACCTTCGCACCATGTTCTCCAAAGCCGTCACGCGAGCGCGAAGTTCGTTAACTTCTGCTAGTACACCGGGATGATTGGCGGTTGGAGCGAGTGAATGAACAAGATTTGTTATATGGGATAGTATATAATCGTGACGAGATACTCTAGAAATGAGAGAGAAAATAGTGTTTCGAATAGGTTCGCCGGTAAGTGCTTCAGGTTCATCGCCAAGAGGGCAATTTGGTGGATGGAATGGATCACCTTCTTCTTGTCTCCAGTGATTTAGTATATTACGAACCCATCCCCAATTCATCCAGAATAAATGATGGGAAATTGGTTGATCCATTCCGGTGACGCTGCTTTCAGAGCCCGAATGGAAATCCATATCGGCATAACTGTCGAAATCTGAAGAATTCGAACTAGATGCGGAATCCATCTTGTATAATGGGGAAAATGAATTTTTGGTATGGAATAGATTATAGGAGTTAGATTTGGTACTCTTCAATACATAATTTACATATGTATATATAATACCAAAATCCCGTACATTACGGAGAATCTTTGAAAAGATATCAGTCAAAGTTCGCAATAACAGATATGCTAAGATAAGAATTCATCTATACACTATCAATGCAGTAAATGCAGTAAAACGTGTCTAGACTTATGAATGATAAGTAGGTAATTTCCTAAGGATGATAAACAGATGATTTTCGACTAGAAATGATAAGCAAAACTTTTGACATGTCGACACGGTCGAAGTTCGGACTCATTAATGCATCCTAACAACTACTAGTTAGACACACTAATGCAAGACCTGGTTCGCTACGACCACCGCTCTGATACCAACTGAAAGGACCCGTCCTAATCCACCTGTACGAAGTCATCAACATTTGGTCCCATTGCGATGATCGGCTCCAAATAATGTCCTTATATTGAGCAAATGCATAGCGGAAGACTTAATTCGTACCTGAGAATAAACATGCTTTAAAGTGTCAACCAAAAGGTTGGTGACTTCATAGGTTTATCATAACAATCATTTCAATATGTTAATAGACCACAAGATTTCATAATCATAAACATAATACACTCGCAAGTGTATGTAAAGCATTCTAAGTGGTTGAGCACTTGGTAACCATACTTAACATTTAATCAACGTCGCATATTCCCTTTATTATGAAATCTCACTACACCGTACCAAGTGTAGTCACCAAAATGAAGTACTGTGCAACCGTTGAATACTGGTTGTCCAGTCCGGTTGGGGTTGTCAGGCCCGATAGATCTATCAACAGGATTCGCGTTTACAATACCCATGTAAATAGTAGTTACCAAGCTACAGGGAAATATGCCAGTGGTACAACTCAACGTAGAATATATTTTTAAGTACTTGTGTCTATTTTGTAAACATTTATAAAAGCAGCGCATGTATTCTCAGCCCAAAAATATATATTGCAAAAGCAATTAAAAAGGGAGCAAATGAAACTCACTTTTGCCTTGAAGGTATTTAATTCGACTTGGTCTCCGATAGATATCACGAACCTAACCATATATATAATATATCAACATATTTTCTTTTTAAGTAATCGTTACATATATATATACTTTTAATACTTTTAATATTTTCTTAGTCCGTAGTTAGCAGTCCGATGTTAGTGGCCCACAATTAGTTGCTTAAATAAAATAAATAAAGTCCCCATCGTATTCGTATTGATCAGAATTAATATCGACCCATGGTATCATGTTGTCAAATGACGTGTTGCGTACATAAAGTACCGTGTTGTCAAATGACGTGTTGCGTACAATCATGAGGTCTTATGATTAATCTTCTCGTGTTGTTTACGGGTGGTCCTGAAATATATAAAATCAAATCATAAGTAATTATATATAAAATATCATATTAATTAGAAAATATATGATTAATTTAATTTTTCTCCAAATATTTTCGTAGCTAAACTAGCTTCGGATACCCAATCTTGTTTTAGTCGTAGTTTCTTCATTACAACTCCGTTTTTGTTGGTTCAACTTGCCACTTCCTTGGATCGAGTCAAATTTTAAGAATATGAACTGAAAATACCTTAGTTTGTATTCGAAATCATAGGTTATAGGTCAAACTTTGGTGAAACTTATGAAAGTGATCATTTTCCATCATAAAAACAACATTTAATGATCATTTTTCTAAAAATACTTACACTTTGAGTTAAACCATAAAATTTTTATGTGTTAACATATTCATAAGAAATATCATTTTTCCAGAACATGAACATCCAATTCAAAGTTCAAGATGGTTTTTAATTATCCAACCCAAAACAGCCCCCGGTTGCACTCCGACGACGTAGATTCAGTTTTTAAGATGTTCTTTGTAAAACCAAGTTATATCTTGTTAGGTTAGCATATCATTATGATATATTACAGGTCTTGAAGTGTTTTAAAAGTCAAGTTAGAAGGATCTATTTAGTTTGCGAACAAGTTTGAAATCATTCAAACTATGTTCTTGTTGTTAAAATTTTATACCACAAAATAAGATAGCTATATGAATATGAATTGAATAAGATTATGAACAAGGTTACTACCTCAAGTTACTTGGACAAAGTTACTGCAAAATATAAGAAATAATCTTGGAATCAAAGAGTGGTGGAGTTAGATCAAAAGGTTGGAAGTAAACTTCTTCAAATGGGTGGTTATTTTGATATGTTCTTGAAAGAGTTTTCTTATGGTGTTTAAGGCTTGTAATTGAAGCTAAATGATGGGGAAAATGCTTCGAGATGATCAAGTATGAAGTTAGGAGTATTTTGAGAGAGAAATGAGGGTATAGGTATGAGAAAATGGAGTGAAGAAATGGTGTTCATTTATAAAAACGTTTTTAGTTTATAAAGAAAGAAAAGGATTCCTAATTTTGTTTTCTTACTAATAATTCATACTACTTGACAAATCCTAGTTACCTCATATCTAGGGCAGTAATAATGTTGATTAGGATGTTGATTTGATGTGTATATACCAATAGTAAATACGTATAGAAGCTGGGTATGATACGGGTACATATACCCTAGATATACATATAGAAATCTTGAGGAAACGGAACGAGAATTCAAATATAGCTCGCTTTTGTGAATATACTTATATTGTTTTATGTATTTAAGTCCTTAAAAAGTGATTAAATATATTATATATACGATGCATGTATAAACATTATAGATTATAAGTATATATATCAAAGAATGTTACGTATAGTTATCGTTTTGAAAACTTAAATTAGTAGTTTCAAAATATACTTATAACTCATTGTCATTAGTACACAATGGGATGTTAAACCATCCTTAGATCATTTTAAATATATATAAATACATATATATACACAAACGTATAATTATCGTATGTTATATAGTTCGTGATATCATCGGTCATATTGGACGGTCAAACGTTGTGTAAAACTCTTTTCAAAAACACAAGTCTCAACAATTTGGATTGCTTATCATGTTGGTATGGTTTAATTTATGTAAATATTAATCTCATAAGTATAATTTGGTCTGAAAATTCTGGTTCATTACAAAGACTTATTAAAATTCATTGCTTATCAAGTTGCAATTATTAAATCATGTAGATAGTATAATCAAGTAGTCGGAAAAATCCAGGTCGTCACAAGCTCGCTCGACTATATTTGAAGGAAATTGTTTGCCGACACGGTGTTCCCCTATCAATTATTTCAGACCGAGACAGTCGATTTATATCGAGGTTTTGGAAATCTTTACAAGAAGCTCTAGGAATGAAATTGGATATGAGTACGGCTTATCATCCGCAAACTGATGCTCAGAGTGAGAGTACTATCCAGACTTTAGAAGACATGCTACGCACGTGTGTGATCGATTTTGAAAACGGATGGGATAGACATTTACCTTTAGCTGAGTTCTCATATAATAATAGTTATCATGCGAGCATTAATGCTGCACCATTTGAGGCACTTTATGGGAGGAAGTGTAGGTCACGCATTTGTTGGAGCGAGGTTGGAGACGCACAACTTACTGGTCCAGAAATTATTCATGAAACCACCGAGAAGATAGTTCAGATTAAAGAACGACTTAAGACGGCCAGGAGTAGGCAAAAGAGTTACGCCGATATTCGATGGAAACCGTTAGAGTTTCAGGTTAGCGATTGTGTTATGTTGAAAGTCTCACCGTGGAAAGGGGTGGTGCGTTTTGGAAAGTGAGGGAAGTTAAACCCTCGATATGTGGGTCCGTTTGAAATTATCGATAGAATTAGACTGGTGGCTTATCGTTTAAAATTGCCGCAGGAGCTTAATACTATTCATGACACTTTTCATGTGTCTAATCTAAAGAAATGTTTGGTTGAGGGTGATAAAGTGATTCCTTTGGAAGAGATTCGAATCGACAATCAACTTCACATTGTGGAGGAACCTGTTGAAATTATGGATCGCGAGGTCAAGAAACTTAAACAAAGCAGAATTCCTATTGTACGTATTTGTTGGAAAGCTAGACGTGGGTCCGAGTTCACCTGGGAGCATGAAGATCATATGAAACAGAAATATCCGCATTTATTTTCAGATGATACGTCAACACCTACAACTGCTTAAATTTCGGGACGAACTTTATTTTAACGGGTAGGTACTGTAACGACCCGGATTTTGTAGTGACCCGAACTTTTCCATGTTTATATATATTAATTGAGATTGATATTTACATGATTAAATGTTTCCAACATGTTAAGCAATCAAACTTGTTAAGACTTGATTAATTAAAATATGTTTCATATAGACAATTGACCACCCAAGTTGACCGGTGATTCACGAACGTTAAAACTTGTAAAAACTATATGATGACATATATATGGATATATATATAGTTAACATGATACTATGATAAGTAAACATATCATTAAGTATATTAACAATGAATTACATATGTAAAAACAAGACTACTAACTTAATGATTTTTAAACGAGACATATATGTAACGATTATCGTTGTAAAGACATTTAATGTATATATATCATATTAAGAGATATTCATACATGATAATATCATGATAATATAATAATTTAAAATCTCATTTGATATTATAAACATTGGGTTAACAACATTTAACAAGATCGTTAACCTAAAGGTTTCAAAACAACACTTACATGTAACGACTAACGATGACTTAACGACTCAGTTAAAATGTATATACATGTAGTGTTTTAATATGTATTTATACACTTTTGAAAGACTTTAATACACTTATCAAAATACTTCTACTTAACAAAAATGCTTACAATTACATCCTCGTTCAGTTTCATCAACAATTCTACTCGTATGCACCCGTATTCGTACTCGTACAATACACAGCTTTTAGATGTATGTACTATTGGTATATACACTCCAATGATCAGCTCTTAGCAGACCATGTGAGTCACCTAACATATGTGGGAACCATCATTTGGCAACTAGCATGAAATATCTCATAAAATTACAAAAATATGAGTAATCATTCATGACTTATTTACATGAAAACAAAATTACATATCCTTTATATCTAATCCATACACCAATGACCAAAAACACCTACAAACACTTTCATTCTTCAATTTTCTTCATCTAATTGATCTCTCTCAAGTTCTATCTTCAAGTTCTAAGTGTTCTTCATATATTCTACAAGTTCTAGTTACATAAAATCAAGAATACTTTCAAGTTTGCTAGCTCACTTCCAATCTTGTAAGGTGATCATCCAACCTCAAGAAATCTTTGTTTCTTACAGTAGGTTATCATTCTAATACAAGGTAATAATCATATTCAAACTTTGGTTCAATTTCTATAACTATAACAATCTTATTTCAAGTGATGATCTTACTTGAACTTGTTTTCGTGTCATGATTCTGCTTCAAGAACTTCGAGCCATCCAAGGATCCGTTGAAGCTAGATCCATTTTTCTATTTTCCAGTAGGTTTGTCCAAGGAACTTAAGGTAGTAATTATGTTCATAACATCATTCGATTCATATATGTAAAGCTATCTTATTCGAAGGTTTAAACTTGTAATCACTAGAACATAGTTTAGTTAATTCTAAACTTGTTCGCAAACAAAAGTTAATCCTTCTAACTTGACTTTTAAAATCAACTAAACACATGTTCTATATCTATATGATATGCTAACTTAATGATTTAAAACCTGGAAACACGAAAAACACCGTAAAACTGGATTTACGCCGTCGTAGTAACACCGCGGGCTGTTTTGGGGTAGTTAATTAAAAACTATGATAAACTTTGATTTAAAAGTTGTTATTCTGAGAAAATGATTTTTATTATGAACATGAAACTATATCCAAAAATTATGGTTAAACTCAAAGTGGAAGTATGTTTTCTAAAATGGTCATCTAGACGTCGTTCTTTCGACTGAAATGACTACCTTTACAAAAACGACTTGTAACTTATTTTTCCGACTATAAACCTATACTTTTTCTGTTTAGATTCATAAAATAGTGTTCAATATGAAACCATAGCAATTTGATTCACTCAAAACGGATTTAAAATGAAGAAGTTATGGGTAAAACAAGATTGGATAATTTTTCTCATTTTAGCTACGTGAAAATTGGTAACAAATCTATTCCAACCATAACTTAATAAACTTGTATTGTATATTATGTAATCTTGAGATACCATAGACACGTATACAATGTTTCGACCTATCATGTCGACACATCTATATATATTTCGGAACAACCATAGACACTCTATATGTGAATGTTGGAGTTAGCTATACAGGGTTGAGGTTGATTCCAAAATATATATAGTTTGAGTTGTGATCAATACTGAGATACGTATACACTGGGTCGTGGATTGATTCAAGATAATATTTATCGATTTATTTCTGTACATCTAACTGTGGACAACTAGTTGTAGGTTACTAACGAGGACAGCTGACTTAATAAACTTAAAACATCAAAATATATTAAAAGTGTTGTAAATATATTTTGAACATACTTTGATATATATGTATATATTGTTATAGGTTCGTGAATCAACCAGTGGCCAAGTCTTACTTCCCGACGAAGTAAAAATCTGTGAAAGTGAGTTATAGTCCCACTTTTAAAATCTAATATTTTTGGGATGAGAATACATGCAGGTTTTATAAATGATTTACAAAATAGACACAAGTACGTGAAACTACATTCTATGGTTGAATTATCGAAATCGAATATGCCCCTTTTTATTAAGTCTGGTAATCTAAGAATTAGGGAACAGACACCCTAATTGACGCGAATCCTAAAGATAGATCTATTGGGCCTAACAAACCCCATCCAAAGTACCGGATGCTTTAGTACTTCGAAATTTATATCATATCCGAAGGGTGTCCCGGAATGATGGGGATATTCTTATATATGCATCTTGTTAATGTCGGTTACCAGGTGTTCACCATATGAATGATTTTTATCTCTATGTATGGGATGTGTATTGAAATATGAAATCTTGTGGTCTATTATTATGATTTGATATATATTGGTTAAACCTATAACTCACCAACATTTTTGTTGACGTTTTAAGCATGTTTATTCTCAGGTGATTATTAAGAGCTTCCGCTGTCGCATACTTAAATAAGGACGAGATTTGAAGTCCATGCTTGTATGATATTGTGTAAAACTGCATTCAAGAAACTTATTTTGTTGTAACATATTTGTATTGTAAACCATTATGTAATGGTCGTGTGTAAACAGGATATTTTAGATTATCATTATTTGATAATCTACGTAAAGCTTTTTAAACCTTTATTGATGAAATAAAGGTTATGGTTTATTTTAAAATGAATGCAGTCTTTGAAAAACGTCTCATATAGAGGTCAAAACCTCGCAACGAAATCAATTAATATGGAACGTTTTTAATCAATAAGAACGGGACATTTCAGTTGGTATCCGAGCGTTGGTCTTAGAGAACCAGAATTTTGCATTAGTGTGTCTTATCGAGTTTGTTAGGATGCATTAGTGAGTCTGGAATTCGACCGTGTTTACTTGAAAAATGATTGCTTAACAAATTTTGTTGGAAACTATATATTTTTAACATGTGAATATTATGTGATATATTAATCTCTTAACGCGTTTAATATTATGTGATAGATGTCTACCTCTAGAACAAGTCCCATTGACTCACCTAATAATAATGAAGAGTCAAATGTAAATTGGAATGATTCGTGGACTGATTCACAAGTTCCCGAAGAGGAACCGGAAGAAGAGTCGGAACCGGAAGAAGAATCGGAACCGGAAGAAGAATCGGAACCGGATAAAGAAATAGAACCGGTGGGGGAAATAATAAAACGGTTAAGTAAAAGAAAATCCTCAACCAACCGACCAAGGTTAATTATGGTCAATGGTGTTTCCGCCAAGGAAGCAAAATATTGGGAGGATTACCAATTCTCCGATGAATCGGATTCCGACGAGAATTCCGATAATGTTATAGAAATTACCCCAACTGAATTTAAAAAGGCAAAAGAAAATAATAATGGAAAGGGCATAAAAATAGAGAAATCTAATTCCAACCCCGATGAACTTTATATGTATCGTCAACCCCCGAAGTCCTTAAGTTGTAATAATGACCCGGGAACCTCTAAACCACCAGGTTTTTCTAAACCAATGTGGAAAACGACGGCTCGTATTAGGGGAACATCATATATCCCTAGAAACTTGGCAAAACGAACCAAAACCGAAGAATAAGAAACAAGCGAGTCGGAATAAGATAGTTGTATTCGTGTGGTGTAATATATGTAATATAGTGTGCTTATGCTTCATGATATATGTAAAAATTGCTTGTATTAATAAGTATTTTTTTATGAATCTAACTCTTGTCTATTTTACAGTATAAAAACACAAAATGGATAGACAACCCAATATTTTAAGAGACCTAGCCGGAGACATGATTGATGAAATCTTGTCTAGAGTCGGTCAGAATTCTTCGGCACAACTATTTAAGGCGAGATCAGTTTGTAAGACATTCGAAGAACGTTCCAAGAATGCCTTGGTTTATAAAAGGCTTTCGTTCGAAAGATGGGGGATATCACATTGGGAAATCCATAAGTTACGATGTGTTTACTTTGACGCATATATTGCGGGGAACCCAAATGCTATTTTACGCAATGGGTTAAGAAATTATTTTGACTCAATATATCCGAATATTGGACTTCGTGATTTAGAAAAAGCGGCGAACATACAACATAAAGAAGCATGTTATGCTTACGGATTAGTAATGTTCGCTTCTCACCAAAGTGAGAATAAGAACATCGGGCTACAACTATTAAACAAAACGTTCCCACAAGTGACGGAGTCGGTAATTGGGGTAAGAAATGAGGTTTTTAGATTGTTACCGGACTGTTGGACATTACGTAACCCTCATCCCTTTGATGACGTTACAACACGCTGTCTTATCAATGGCCATAACGGTTATGTTCCACAAGACCAAGGATGGGAAGTAATCCTAGTAAAACCAGAATGCATGACTTGTTTCTGGACGTATGAATTACGTGTCTTTATTTCCTTTGATGAACGACTTGTGTACTAGCTAGAATTATCTTCACAACCATCTTGTATCAAATTTATTGTGTGCTATATTTCATGCTATATGTAAAATAAGCGGTATTGTAAGTTTGTAAAATATTGTGTAAAAGTTTGAACGCGAAATATTATTATAATCAGTTTTTCATATAGAATTGTAGTAGTTGAATTGTATATTAGCTACTAAGTATGAACTTAACGGGTAGGTACTACCCGAATTTAAACTTATAAAACGCTAATATGAAGAAAAAGCTTTTATAAATGAGTTCATATTATGCTACGAAATACTATTAACTACTCTTAATATTCTGTATGATTATCTTGTTCCATTTGACTATTTTGAAGGAAATGGAACCGACTACTCGACACACCGTGAATATGAATGAAGAGGAATTCCGTACTTTTCTAGCTTCAAACATAGCCACAGTACAGGCTGCGCTACATACCAACAATAACCTTAGATCTAGCAGTACAGGAAATCGTGTAGGATGCACCTACAAAGAATTCACTACCTGCAAACCTTTGGAATTTGATGGAACCGAAGGACCGACCGGATTGAAACGGTGGACCGAGAAGGTCGAATCAGTGTTTGCCATAAGTAAGTGTACTGAAGAGGACAAAGTGAAGTACGCTACGCATACCTTCACAGGTTCTGCGTTAACATGGTGGAATACCTATCTAGAGCAAGTGGGACAAGACGATGCGTACGCACTACCGTGGTCAGCATTCAAGCACTTGATGAACGAGAAGTACTGTCCCAGAACCGAGGTCAATAAGCTCAAGACAGAACTTAGAGGGTTACGAACCCAAGGATTTGATATTACCACATACGAAAGACGATTCACAGAATTGTGTCTATTGTATCCGGGAGCATTCGAAGATGAGGAAGAGAAGATCGACGCGTTTGTGAAAGGATTACCGGAATGAATCCAAGAAGATATAAGTTCACACGAGCCCGCCTCCATACAACAGGCATGTAGAATGGCTCACAAACTAGTGAACCAGATTGAATAAAGAATTAAAGAACAAACTGCTGAAGAGGCCAATGTGAAGCAAGTCAAAAGAAAGTAGGAGGAAAACGGTGATAAGAATCACCAATACAACAACAACAGCAATTACAACAATAATCGCAACAATTATCCCAACAATCGCAACATCAATCGCAACTACAATAAACGGTCCAACAACAACAACAACAACAACAACAACAACAACAACTACAACTACAACAATCATCCCAACAATAATAATAACCGCAACAACAACAACAATCAGAAGAAGCTATGCCAAAGGTGTGAAAAGTATCACTCGGGGTTCTGCACCAAATTTTGCAACAAGTGTAAAAGAAATGGTCATAGCGCGGCAAAGTGTGAGGTCTACGGACCAGGGGTTAATAGAACGAAAGGAACAAATGGTGTCGGAACGAGTAATGGCAGAGCAAGTAGTGTCGGAGCAAGTTATGCCAATGTAGTTTGTTATAAATGTGGAAAACCGGGCCACATTATTAGAAATTGCCCGAACCAGGAGAACACGAATGGACAAGGCCGCGGAAGAGTTTTCAATATTAATGCGGCAGAGGCACAGGAAGACCTAGAGCTTGTTACGGGTACGTTTCTTATTGACAATAAATCTGCTTACGTTTTATTTGATTCGGGTGCGGATAGAAGCTATATGAGTAGAGATTTTTGTGCTAAATTAAGTTATCCATTGACGCCTTTGGATAGTAAATTTTTACTCGAATTAGCAAATGGTAAATTAATTTCAGCAGATAATATATGTCGGAATCGAGAAATTAAACTGGTTAGCGAAACATTTAAGATTGATTTGATACCAGTAGAGTTAGGGAGTTTTGATGTGATAATCGGTATGGACTGGTTGAAAGAAGTGAAAGTAGAGATCGTTTGTTACAAAAATGCAATTCGCATTATACGAGAAAAAGGAAAACCCTTAATGGTGTACGGAGAAAAGGGCAACACGAAGCTACATCTTATTAGTAATTTGAAGGCACAAAAACTAATAAGAAAAGGTTACTATGCTGTTCTAGCACACGTCGAGAAAGTACAAACTGAAGAAAAGAGCATCAATGATGTTCCCATTGCAAAAGAATTTCCCGATGTATTTCCGAAAGAATTACCGGGATTACCCCCACATCGATCCGTTGAATTTCAAATAGATCTTGTACCAGGAGCTGTACCAATAGCTCGTGCTCCTTACAGACTCGCACCCAGCGAGATGAAAGAACTGCAAAGCCAATTACAAGAACTTTTAGAGCGTGGTTTCATTCGACCAAGCACATCACCATGGGGAGCTCCTGTTTTGTTTGTCAAGAAGAAAGATGGTACATTCAGGTTGTGTATCGACTACCGAGAGTTGAACAAACTTACCATCACGAACCGCTACCCACTAACGAGAATCGATGACTTATTTGATCAACTACAAGGCTCGTCTGTTTATTCAAAGATTGACTTACGTTCCGGGTATCATCAAATGCGGGTGAAAGAAGATGATATTCCAAAGACTGCTTTCAGAACACGTTACGGTCATTACGAGTTTATGGTCATGCCGTTTGGTTTAACTAATGCACCAGCTGTTTTCATGGACCTTATGAACCGAGTGTGTGGACCATACCTTGACAAGTTTGTCATTGTTTTCATTGATGACATACTTATTTACTCAAAGAATGACCAAGAACACGGTGAACATTTGAGAAAGGTGTTAGAAGTATTGAGGAAGGAAGAATTGTACGCTAAGTTTTCAAAGTGTGCATTTTGGTTGGAAGAAGTTCAATTCCTCAGTCACATAGTGAACAAAGAAAGTATTAAGGTGGATCCGGCAAAGATAGAAACTGTTGAAAAGTGGGAAACCCCGAAAACTCCGAAACACATACGCCAGTTTTTAGGACTAGCTGGTTACTACAGAAGGTTCATCCAAGACTTTTCCAGAATAGCAAAACCCTTGACTGCATTAACGCATAAAGGGAAGAAATTTGAATGGAATGATGAACAAGAGAAAGCGTTTCAGTTATTGAAGAAAAAGCTAACTACGGCACCTATATTGTCATTGCCTGAAGGGAATGATGATTTTGTGATTTATTGTGACGCATCAAAGCAAGGTCTCGGTTGTGTATTAATGCAACGAAAGAAGGTGATTGCTTATGCGTCAAGACAATTGAAGATTCACGAACAAAATTATACAACGCATGATTTGGAATTAGGCGCGGTTGTTTTTGCATTAAAGACTTGGAGTCACTACTTATATGGGGTCAAAAGTATTATATATACCGACCACAAAAGTCTTCAACACATATTTAATCAGAAACAACTGAATATGAGGCAGCGTAGGTGGATTGAATTATTGAATGATTACAACTTTGAGATTCGTTACCACCCGGGGAAGGCAAATGTGGTAGCCAATGCCTTGAGCAGGAAGGACAGAGAACCCATTCGAGTAAAATCTATGAATATAATGATTCATAATAACCTTACTACTCAAATAAAGGAGGCGCAACAAGGAGTTTTAAAAGAGGGAAATTTAAAGGATGAAATACCCAAAGGATCGGAGAAGCATCTTAATATTCGAGAAGACGGAACCCGATATAGGACTGAAAGGATTTGGGTACCAAAATTTGGAGATATGAGAGAAATGGTACTTAGAGAAGCTCATAAAACCAGATACTCAATGCATCCTGGAACGGGGAAGATGTACAAGGATCTCAAGAAACATTTTTGGTGGCTGGGTATGAAAGCCGATGTTGCTAAATACGTAGGAGAATGTTTGACGTGTTCTAAGGTCAAAGCTGAGCATCAGAAACCATCAGGTCTACTTCAACAACCCGAAATCCCGGAATGGAAATGGGAAAACATTACCATGGATTTCATAACTAAATTGCCAAGGACTGCAAGTGGTTTTGATACTATTTGGGTAATAGTTGATCGTCTCACCAAATCAGCACACTTCCTGCCAATAAGAGAAGATGACAAGATGGAGAAGTTAGCACGACCGTATTTGAAGGAAGTCGTCTCCAGACATGGAATACCAATCTCTATTATCTCTGATAGGGATGGCAGATTTATTTCAAGAATCTGGCAGACATTACAGCAAGAATTAGGAACTCGTCTAGACATGAGTACTGCCTATCATCCATAAACTGATGGGTAGAGTGAAAGGACGATACAAACGCTTGAAGACATGCTACGAGCATGTGTTATTGATTTCGGAAACAGTTGGGATCGACATCTACCATTAGCAGAATTTTCCTACAAAAACAGCTACCATTCAAGCATTGAGATGGCGCCATTTGAAGCACTTTATGGTAGAAAGTGCAGGTCTCCGATTTGTTGGAGTGAAGTGGGGGATAGACAGATTACGGGTCCGGAGATTATACAAGAAACTACCGAGAAGATCATCCAAATTCAACAACGGTTAAAAATCGCCCAAAGTCGACAAAAGAGCTACGCTGACATTAAAAGAAAAGATATAGAATTTGAAATTGGAGAGATGGTCATGCTGGAAAGGCGTTGTTCGATTTGGTAAACGAGGGAAATTAAATCCAAGGTATATTGGACCATTCAAGATTATTGATCGTGTCGGACCAGTAGCTTACCGACTTGAGTTACCTCAACAACTCGCGGCTGTACATAACACTTTCCACGTCTCGAATTTGAAGAAATGTTTTGCTAAAGAAGATCTCACTATTCCGTTAGATGAAATCTAAATCAACGAAAAACTTCAATTCATCGAAGAACCCGTCGAAATAATGGATCGTGAGGTTAAAAGACTTAAGCAAAACAAGATACCAATTGTTAAGGTTCGATGGAATGCTCGTAGAGGACCCGAGTTCACCTGGGAGTGTGAAGATCAGATGAAGAAGAAATACCCGCATCTATTTCTAGAAGATTCGTCAACACCTTCAACAGCTTAAAATTTCGGGACGAAATTTATTTAACGGGTAGGTACTGTAGTGACCCGAACTTTTCCATGTTTATATATATTAATTGAGATTGATATTTACATGATTAAATGTTTCCAACATGTTAAGCAATCAAACTTGTTAAGACTTGATTAATTGAAATATGTTTCATATAGACAATTGACCACCCAAGTTGACCGGTGATTCACGAACGTTAAAACTTGTAAAAACTATATGATGACATATATATGGATATATATATATAGTTAACATGATACTATGATAAGTAAACATATCATTAAGTATATTAACAATGAATTACATATGTAAAAACAAGACTACTAACTTAATGATTTTTAAACGAGACATATATGTAACGATTATCGTTGTAAAGACATTTAATGTATATATATCATATTAAGAGATATTCATACATGATAATATCATGATAATATAATAATTTAAAATCTCATTTGATATTATAAACATTGGGTTAACAACATTTAACAAGATCGTTAACCTAAAGGTTTCAAAACAACACTTACATGTAACGACTAACGATGACTTAACGACTCAGTTAAAATGTATATAAATGTAGTGTTTTAATATGTATTTATACACTTTTGAAAGACTTCAATACACTTATCAAAATACTTATACTTAACAAAAATGCTTACAATTACATCCTCGTTCAGTTTCATCAACAATTCTACTCGTATGCACCCGTATTCGTACTCGTACAATACACAGCTTTTAGATGTATGTACTATTGGTATATACACTCCAATGATCAGCTCTTAGCAGCCTATGTGATTCACCTAACACATGTGGGAACCATCATTTGGCAACTAGCATGAAATATCTCATAAAATTACAAAAATATGAGTAATCATTCATGACTTATTTACATGAAAACAAAATTACATATCCTTTATATCTAATCCATACACCAACGACCAAAAACACCTACAAACACTTTCATTCTTCAATTTTCTTCATCTAATTGATCTCTCTCAAGTTCTATCTTCAAGTTCTAAGTGTTCTTCATATATTCTACAAGTTCTAGTTACATAAAATCAAGAATACTTTCAAGTTTGCTAGCTCACTTCCAATCTTGTAAGGTGATCATCCAACCTCAAGAAATCTTTGTTTCTTACAGTAGGTTATCATTCTAATACAAGGTAATAATCATATTCAAACTTTGGTTCAATTTTTATAACTATAACAATCTTATTTCAAGTGATGATCTTACTTGAACTTGTTTTCGTGTCATGATTCTGCTTCAAGAACTTCGAGCCATCCAAGGATCCGTTGAAGCTAGATCCATTTTTCTCTTTTCCAGTAGGTTTATCGAAGGAACTTAAGGTACTAATGATGTTCATAACATCATTCGATTCATATATGTAAAGCTATCTTATTCGAAGGTTTAAACTTGTAATCACTAGAACATAGTTTAGTTAATTCTAAACTTGTTCGCAAAAAAAAGTTAATCCTTCTAACTTGACTTTTAAAATCAACTAAACACATGTTCTATATCTATATGATATGCTAACTTAATGATTTAAAACCTGGAAACACGAAAAACACCGTAAAACCGGATTTACGCCGCGGGCTGTTTTGGGTTAGTTAATTAAAAACTATGTTAAACTTTGATTTAAAAGTTTTTATTCTGAGAAAATGATTTTTATTATGAACATGAAACTATATCCAAAAATTATGATTAAACTCAAAGTGGAAGTATGTTTTCTAAAATGGTCATCTAGACGTCGTTCTTTCGACTGAAATGACTACCTTTACAAAAACGACTTGTAACTTATTTTTCCGACTATAAACCTATACTTTTTCTGTTTAGATTCATAAAATAGAGTTCAATATGAAACCATAGCAATTTGATTCACTCAAAACGGATTTAAAATGAAGAAGTTATGGGTAAAACAAGATTGGATAATTTTTCTCATTTTAGCTACGTGAAAATTGGTAACAAATCTATTCCAACCATAACTTAATAAACTTGTATTGTATATTATGTAATCTTGAGATACCATAGACACGTATACAATGTTTCGACCTATCATGTCGACACATCTATATATATTTCGGAACAACCATAGACACTCTATATGTGAATGTTGGAGTTAGCTATACAGGGTTGAGGTTGATTTCAAAATATATATAGTTTGAGTTGTGATCAATACTGAGATACGTATACACTGGGTCGTGGATTGATTCAAGATAATATTTATCGATTTATTTCTGTACATCTAACTGTGGACAACTAGTTGTAGGTTACTAACGAGGACAGCTGACTTAATAAACTTAAAACATCAAAATATATTAAAAGTGTTGTAAATATATTTTGAACATACTTTGATATATATGTATATATTGTTATAGGTTCGTGAATCAACCAGTGGCCAAGTCTTACTTCCCGACGAAGTAAAAATCTGTGAAAGTGAGTTATAGTCCCACTTTTAAAATCTAATATTTTTGGGATGAGAATACATGCAGGTTTTATAAATGATTTACAAAATAGACACAAGTACGTGAAACTACATTCTATGGTTGAATTATCGAAATCGAATATGCCCCTTTTTATTAAGTCTGGTAATCTAAGAATTAGGGAACAGACACCCTAATTGACGCGAATCCTAAAGATAGATCTATTGGGCCTAACAAACCCCATCCAAAGTACCGGATGCTTTAGTACTTCGAAATTTATATCATATCCGAAGGGTGTCCCGGAATGATGGGGATATTCTTATATATGCATCTTATTAATGTCGGTTACCAGGTGTTCACCATATGAATGATTTTTATCTCTATGTATGGGATGTGTATTGAAATATGAAATCTTGTGGTCTATTATTATGATTTGATATATATAGGTTAAACCTATAACTCACCAACATTTTTGTTGACGTTTTAACCATGTTTATTCTCAGGTGATTATTAAGAGCTTCCGCTGTCGCATACTTAAATAAGGACGAGATTTGGAGTCCATGCTTGTATGATATTGTGTAAAACTGCATTCAAGAAACTTATTTTGTTGTAACATATTTGTATTGTAAACCATTATGTAATGGTCGTGTGTAAACAGGATATTTTAGATTATCATTATTTGATAATCTACGTAAAGCTTTTTAAACCTTTATTGATGAAATAAAGGTTATGGTTTATTTTAAAATGAATGCAGTCTTTGAAAAACGTCTCATATAGAGGTCAAAACCTCGCAACGAAATCAATTAATATGTAACGTTTTTAATCAATAAGAACGGGACATTTCAGATTTTTCCGTAGATATATATGAGATTATTTTTTACATAAATAAATGTTTCCAACATGTTAAGCAATTAAACTTGTTAAGACTTGAATATTTGAAACGGGTTTTATATAAACGTTTGACCACCCAGTTTATTCGACGATTCACGAATGTCTTAACGTGTAATAATTATATATTAGTGTATATATATGGATATATATATATATATATATATATATATATATATATATATATATATATATATATATATATATATATATATATATATATATATAACTAACTTGATAAAATGATATTTAAATATCTCATTAAGTATATCAACAATGAAGTATATACATAAATTGAGACTACTAACTTAAAGGATTCGAAACGATATATATGTAACGTTTAACGACGTAATAACTCTTAAGTTAAAATGAATATATATGTATTGTATTAAGATGTGTTAATACACTTTTGAAAGACTTAAATACATATATTAAAATACTTATACTCAACAAAGATAGTTATTCTCGTATTCGCATTCGATTTTCTCAAGAATTCTACTCGTATTCATACGGTATTTTTACCCATATTATACGCAGCTTCTAGATGTATTTACTATTGGTATATACCCATATAAATCTGCACTTCTTTGTGTAATATGTCATCCATGACATAATCAATTTAATATGTCATCCATGACATAATTAATTTAACTTATCTTAGATATTTTCACTAAAAACCAAAATTTAAAACCTATAAATAAGCACCATTTTAACTCATTTTTACACATTCATTTTCCAAATTTTCTTTCAAGTATTCAATCTCTATCAACTTATATATTCTATTTCTAAGTGTTCTTCATCATCTTCATAAGATTCTAGCTTCAAAAACTAAACTATAATCACCATAACAATAATCAAACAAGAAGACTTCAATAAGACTTTCCATTTCAAGTTTATACTTCCAAGCTTTATAATTCAATTCAAGAAATCATCTAATATCAAGCAACCTTCATTAATATCAGTAGCTTTACTTTCTAAACTTAAGGTAATAACCTTGTTCATAATCTTGTTCGATTCATATCTATATATCTATCTTTTTTAGAGTATATAACTTGTAATCACTAGAACATAGTTTAGTTAATTCTAAACTTATTTGCAACTAAATTTAATCCTTCTAACTTGACTTTTAAAAACACTTAAACACATGTAATATATCTATATGATATGCTAACATAACGATTTAAAACATGTAAACAAGAAAAACACCGTAAAACTGAACATACGCCGTCGTAGAGAAATCGGGGGCTGTTTTGGGTTGGATATTTAAAACCTATCTTAAACTTGGAATTAAAAGTTTGTCTTCTGGAAAAATGTTATATCATATGAACATGATAATATATCAAAAAATTATGGTTAAATTCAAAGTAGAAGTATGTTTTTCAAAATGGTCATCAAGATGTCGTTCTTTTGACGGAAATGACCACCTCTTTCTAAATGGATTTGTAACCTGTAACTCCGACTATAAACCAATACTTTTAAAGTTTAGTTTTACAAAATTGAGTTCATTACAAAACCATAGCAATTTGAATCACTCAAAACTGATTTGTAATGAAGAAATTATGGGCAAAACAATATTGGTTAGAAATGGCTAAATTAGCTACAGGATTTATTTAACAAAATCTATACTAACCATATCCTAGCTAACTTTTCCTATATCCTACATGTATTTAAACATGTCATGACTATTTCCTTATAATATATTAGTCTTGGTTAAGTCCGAGACAATATAATATAATCTTAATTAGTTAAGACAACAGTTATGCAATACGTTCGGATAAATCGTAAGACACCATGTACACAATACGTCTGGGTTAATTCTAAGACAATATGCGTACCTTGGGTCATGATTGAGTCTATAACAATATGTATACAATATGTCTTGATTAATTCTAAGATTATATATTGAACTATTGGATTATTGGACTATTGGACTATTGGACTATATTTGAACTACTAACAAAGGACTACTAACATAAAAATATTAAAAATTAATATATAAGTATTCTATGAACTTGCTTTGTTTTATTCATATGTCGTATTATTATGTAAATCATTATTATTGTTATAGGTTCGTGAATCCAAAGATGATGGCCATATTTTTAATAAGTTGAAAACTTGTTATTAATATACTTTTACTACCGTGAGTTATAGTTTCCCTTTTTCAAACTCCGTAAATATTTTGGGATGAGAATACATGCAATTTATATTTTTCGAAATAGACACAAGTGGCGAATCTTATTGATAGATCTATCGAGTTTGACCACCCCAACCGGAATAGTCATTCTAGTAGCGTAAACGGTTGCATAGTACTTCGTTATTTACACTCGGTACAGTGTATGGTTTTGATATTTATGAAGGGAATATGCCAATAATATTTTGTTAAGTATGGTTACCTGAGCGCTCAACTGAAGTAGAATGATTTTATAAATGTTTTCAAATATGAAATCTTGTGGTCTATATTTATATTGGATGCTAGCAAATTAAATCTATATCTCACCAACAATTTTGTTGAAAATTTAAGCATGTTTATTCTCAGGTCCTTAGGAAGTCTTCCGCTGTGGCAAATTGATCAAGATGTTGCATGGTGTCGTCATGCATTTGTTTAAAAGAATTATTGCATTCAAAGTTGTTGTATTGTAATATATTGTCATTTGTGAAACTTATGTATTATGGGATCATATCTCTAATGATCACCCACGTCATTTGAACGTTCATTTTATATATCGAAAGTACGGTCTTTTTATAAAGAATTCAATGTTTTACTAAAATGTATCATATAGAGGTCAAATACCTCGCTATGGGACTAATGAGTAACGTACACGTTTATAGTGATATGGACGGGTTATTTTATTTTGCTACTTTGAAAAAATCTTGGATGAATCTTCTCTAGTAACCAGCCAATCCTAAAAATTGACGTATGTACGTCGGAGTTTTTGGGGGTTTCCCACTTTTCAACGGCTTCAATCTTTTCCGGATCAACCTGAATGCCTTCTTTGCTCACTATATGACTGAGGAATTGCACTTCTTCCAACCAAAATGCACACTTAGAAAATTTAGCGTACAGTTCTTCCTTCCTCAATACTTCTAGCACCATTCTCAAATGTTCTTCGTGCTCTTGGTCATTCTTAGAGTAAATAAGTATGTCATTGATGAAAACAATGACAAACTTGTTAAGATATGGTCCACACACTCGGTTCATGAGATCCATGAACACAGCTGGTGCGTTAGTCAATCCAAACGGCATAACCATAAACTCATAATGACCGTAATGTGTTATAAAAGCAGTCTTTGGGATATCATCCTCCTTCACCCGCATTTGATGATAACCGGAACATAAATCAATCTTCGAATAAACCGAAGAACCTCGTAGTTGGTCAAATAAATCATCGATTCTTGGTAGTGGATAACAGTTCTTGATGGTAAGCTTTTTCAAATCTCAGTAGTCGATACACAACCTGAACGTACCATCCTTCTTCTTGACAAACAAAACAGGAGCTCCCCACGGTGATGTGCTTGGTCGAATTTAACCACGCTCCAATAGTTCTTGTAATTGGCTTTGTAATTCCTTCAATTTGCTGGATGCAAGTTTGTAAGTAGCACGAGCTATCGGTGCAGCTCCTGGTATATGATCTATTTGAAATTTGACGGATCAGCGTGGAGGTAGTCCCGGTAATTCTTTCAGAAATACATCCGGAAATTCTTTTATGACGGGAACATCAATGATGTTCTTTTCTTCGGGTTTGACTTTCTCGACGTGTGCTAAAATTGCATAGCAACCTTTTCTTATTAGCTTTTGAGCCTTCAAGCTACTAATAAGATTTAACTTCGTGTTACCCTTTTCTCCATACACCATTAAGGGTCTTCCCTTTTTACGCAGAATATGGATTGCATTCTTGTAACAAACGACCTCTGCTCTCTCTTTAATCAACCAGTCCATGTCAATTATTACATCAAAACTTCCTAATTCTACTGGTATCAAATTAATTTCAAATGTTTCGCCAACCAGTTTAATTTTTCGGTCCCGTCATATTTTATCGACTTTAACTAGTTTACCGTTTGCTAATTCGAGTAAAACTTATTATCCAAAGGCATTAATGGACAGCTTAATTTTGCACAAAAATTTCTACTCATATAGCTTCTATCCGCAACCTAATCAAATAAAACATAAGCAGGTTTATCGTTAATAAGAAACATACCCGTAACAAGCTCCGGGTCTTCCTGCGCTTCTACTGCATTAATGTTGAAGGCTCTTCCACTGCCTTGCCTATTATCATTCCCTTGGTTTTGGCACGCACTTTTGTATTGCCTGGCTTTCCGCATCCGAAACAAATAACGGCGGCATTACTTGTTTCGACATTATTTGTTCCTTTATTTCTGTTAGCCGCTGGTCCGTAGACTTCACACTTCATTGTACCATGACCCGTTCTGTTGCATTTGGTGCATAACTCCCTACAAAAGCTATCCGGATGGTAACTCTCACACCTTTTGCATGAAATTTTCTGCCTCTTGTTGTCATTGTTGTTATTGTTAGGATTGTTGTTGTTGCGGTTGTTATTGTTGTTGGGACGGTTGTTGTAGTTGTTGTTGGGGTTACGATTATTTTTGCGATTTATGTTGCAATTGTTGTTATGATTGTTGTTGTTGTTGCTGTAATGGTGACCCTTGTCACTGTTTACTTCCCACTTCCTCTTGCCTTCTTTTATTTTTGCCTCCCCGACCGCCTGTTCTTTATTTCTTCCCTCAATCTGGCCCATGAGTTTGTGAGCCATTCGACTTGCCTTCTGCATTGTGGTAGGTGCAGATGCACTTTCATTCTCCTGAATTCTCACCGGCAGCCCCTTCACAAACGCGTTAATATGTTCTTCTTCATCCTTAAACACTCCTGGATACAATAGAGATAACTCTGTGAATCGTCGCTCGTATGTGATGATATCGTATCCATGAGTTCATAATTCTCTAAGCTCTGCCTTGAGCTTGTTGACTTCATTCCTGGGACGGTACTGCTCATTCAACAAGTGTTTGAATACTGACCACGGTAGTGCGTAAGCAGTATCTTGTCCCACCTTCTCAAGATAGGTGTTCCACCATGTTAACGCAGTACCTGTGAAAGTATGTGTGGCGTATTTCACCCTATCCTCTTTAGCACATTTGCTTATTGCAAACACAAATTTGACCTTCTCGGTCCACCATTTCAGTCTGAGTGGTCCTTCAGTTCCATCGAACTCCAGAGGTTTACAGGCAGTGAAAGCCTTGTAGGAGCATCCTACACGATTTCCTGTGGAGTTAGTTCCACTGCTAGACCCTGAGTGATTGTTGCTGTTGTGCAATGTAGCCTGCACTTCGACTATGTTCGCAGCAAGAAAAGTACGAAATTCTTCCTCGCTCATATTCAAGTTTTGTCTGGTAGTCGGTGCCATTTCCTTCAAAAATAGCCAAAAGAGTTAAATTAATCATATATAATATTAGGAGTAGTCAATAGTATTTTGTAGCATAATATGAACTTATTATTATAAAAGCCTTTTCTTCATATTAGCATTTTATAATTGTATTTCGGGTAGTACCTACCCGTTAAAGTTCATACTTAATAGCTAATACACAAATTAACTACTATAATTCTATCATGAAAAACTAAATACATTAATACTTCACGCTTAAACTTTTGGTAAAATATCTTACAATCATACAGTACCACTATTTTACATAGCACACGATAACTATTAAATAAGGCGTGAAGTATGGTAGCTGCTGAGATAAATCTAGTTAAACTCAAATCGTTTAGTAAAAACACGCAACTCATAGGACCAAAAACAAGACATGCATTCCGGCTTAACCAATTTTATCTCCCATCCCAGGTCAAGTGGAAAATAACCGTTGTGGTCCTTGATAGTGCAGCACGTTACGACGTCATCAAAAGGATGGGGGTTACATAATACCCAACAGCATCGTAACAAATCTAAAACCTTAGTTCTCACCTCATCCACCAATTCCGTTACCAGTGGAAATGTTCGATTAAGAATTTGTAAACCGAGGTTCTTTTTCCCGATTTGGTGAGAGGCAAACATGATCAAACCATAAACATAACATGCTTCTTTAAGTTGCATATTCGAAGCTTTCTTTAATGAACGAAGCCCTGTATTTGGGTATATAAAATCAAAATAAGCCCTCAAACCGTAGCGGAAAATTGTATTAGGGTTTTCAGAATATATATCCATAAAGAAAATGCCAACTTATGGTTTCCCCAAGGTGAGATACACTACCTATCAAAGGAAAGCCTTTTATAAACCAAGGCATGCTCGGAATGCCTTTCAAATGCTTTGCAAACCAACTTTGCCATAAATAATTGAGCCGATGAATCCTGACCAACTCTAGACAAGATTTCAACAATCATTTCCTGTGGCAGATCTTCTAAAATATTCGGTTGTCTAACCCTAACATCCATTTTTGTATTTCGTTTTAAACTGTAAAAGAGATGAAAATTTTACTTAGGTCTGTAGAAGAAGATGATGGGAAATAACAAGACATAATAAGCAATTTCACATATAGCATACAAGCACAAGCACACTATAATACATATATTACACGACATGGTAAAAGTTAATACCTGCGAACTCTTCATTCAGATTTATTTGCTTCTTCTTCATCAGACTTAGTTCGTTTTGCTAATTTCTTACCGATGCCCGGACCACCCCTAATACGAGCAGTCATTTTCACACCCTTTTCAGAAGAACCAAGTCTCTTAGATGTTCCAGGTCGATAATCAAAGTTTAAGTAGTACGGGTATTTATGGTATGAATGGTCAGGGTTATTCCTGATAACTAATGGTTCATCGGGTTTGGGATCGGGTTTCTCTATTTTGATGGATAAAGATTTCCCCTACTATTTTTCTTTCTTTTATTATATTGTGCTGGTGTAATTTATACAACTTCATCGGAATCCTCTTCGGGATTCTCTTCCGGTTTCTCGAGAAATTGTGAATCTTCCCAGTATTTTTCTTCTTCAGCGGTGACACCATCGACTAACTTTATCCTTGGTACAATGGTTGAAGATTTTGTCTCACTATCTGAGTCGCTTGAGTGACTATTGTAATCGGAGTCGCTTGAGAGACTAACATGATCGGATGAAGTCATCTATCACATAGTAACAAGTATGTTAAGAGATTAATATATCATATAATATTTGCATGTTAAAAATATATATTTTCCAACAAAAGTGTTAAGCAATCGTTTTTAAAGTAGACACGGTCGAAGTCCAGACTCACTAATGCATCCTAACAAACTCGGTTAGACACACTAATGCAAATTTCTGGTTCTCTAAGACCAATGCTCTGATACCAACTGAAATGCCCCGTTCATATTGATTATAAACGTTTCATATTAATTGGTTTCATTGCGAGGTTTTGACCTCTATATGAGACGTTTTTCAAAGCATGCATTCATTTTAAAATCAAACCATAACCTTTATTTTATCGATTTAAAAGAAATAGACTAGATTATCAATCAAAGATAATCTAAAATACAACGTTTTCACACTAACCATTACATAATGGTTTACAAACTATATTACAAATCATGAATCCCGAATGCAAGTTTTAATATTATACAAGCATGCTGACTTTAAAATCCTGACCAAGATAGCATGCTAACAGCGGAAGCTCTTAATAATCACCCGAGAATAAAACATGCTTAAAAATGTCAACAAAAATGTTGGTAAGTCATAGGTTTAACCTATATAATAAATCTTAATAATAGACCACAACATTTCGTTTTCATAACAACATATAGGAACACTCATCTTTATAAAAATCATTCATATGACGAACATCTGGTAACCGACATTAACAAAATGCATCTAGAATATCCCCAAACATACATGAACACTCATCTGTATAATAATAATTGAAGTACTAAAGCATCCATAACCTGGATGGGGTTGTTAGGCCCAATAGATCTATCTTTAGGATTCGCGTCAATTAGTGGCCACTTCACTAATTCTTAGGTTACCAAGCAAAAAGGGTGATATCCGGTGTAATAATTCATTCATAGAATGTAATTTCAAGTATTTGTGTCTATTTTGTAAAGCATTTACAAAACTGCATGTATTCTCATCCCAAAATATTAGATAGTAAAAATGGGAAGATAACTCACCTGAACAGATTTTCAAATCGTTAAAAATCAGACTTGGCCTCGGATCGATTCATGAACCTATAATAAATATATATATATATATATATATCAAAATGTAATACAATTATATTCATATCATATTTTCAGTTACGTTTGATGATTTAAGTTGTCAAGTTAGTAGTCCAACGTTAGTAGTCCAATAGTCCAATAGTCTAATATATAATCTTAAAATTTAATCAAGAGGTATTGTATACGTATTGTTATAGACTCAATCATGACCCATGGTACGCGTATTGTCTAAGAATTAACCCAGACATATTGTGTACATGGTGTCTTACGATCTATCCGAACGTATTGTATAACTATTGTCTTAACTAATCAAGATTATATTATATTGTCTTGGACTTAACCAAGACTAGTATATTACAAGAAAATAGTCATGACATGTTTAAATACATGTAGGATATAGGAATAGTTAGCTAGGATATGGTTAGTATAGTTTTTGTAAAAAAAATACCGTAGCCATTTAAGCTATTTCTAACCAATATTGTTTTGCCCATAATTTCTTGATTACAAATTGGTTTTGAGTGATTCAAATTGCTATGGCTTTGTAATGAACTCAATTTTCTAAAACTAAACTGAAAAAGAGGTGGTTTATAGTCGGAGTTACAGGTTACAAGTCCATTTAGAAAGAGGTGGTCATTTCTATCGAAAGAACGACATCTTGATGACCATTTTGAAAAACATATTTCTACTTTGAGTTTAACCACAATTTTTAGATATATTATCATGTTCATATGAAATAACATTTTCCCAGAATACAAACTTCAAATTCAAAGTTTAAGATAGTTTTTAATTATCCAACCCAAAACAGCCCCCGATTTCAGTTTAAAATTAACTAAACTATGTTCTAGTGATTACCGGTTATATTCTTCAAAAAAGATAGCTATATGAATATGAATCGAACTAGGTTATGAACAAGGTTACTAGCTAAAATTAAATGAACAAAGTTGCTGGAAAAATATGGAATTGCTCTTGAGCTTGATGATGATCTTGAAAGCTTGAAAAGTTTTGAAGTAGAATCATGGAATGAAACAACGTTCAAGTAAGATTACTTCTTGATTTAAGACAGTTATGTTAATATAAATCGAATCAAAGCTTGAATATGATTATTACCTTGATTTAGAATGGAAAGTTACTGAGGTAAATGAAAGTTTTTAGATCTTGCAAGTGTTCATGAAATGAATTAAAAGTTTGAAAGCAAACTACTTGAAATTGGATGACTATCTTGATATGTTCTTGATTAAGCTTTTTTATGATGATTCTAACTTAGTTTCTTATTCTTAAACTTGCTGAATTGATGAAGGGTTTCTAGGACTTGAAAGAGATGAAGATTAGAGAGAATTTAGAGTAGTAAAATTGAAATGAAATTGATGTATGTGTGTGTGAATTGTGTCGTGAATGTGGGATGGTTTAAAGGGATTTTAGTTTGTAATCTTGCTTAATCATTCAAGGTATAAGATAAAGATACAACCCTACATGTTTCCATCATGGTTAATGAGTCATATACAACTGATTAGGAAGTGATTGTGATGTTTTTCTATTGGTATATATGAAATGCCCCGTTCATATCGATTATAAACGTTTCATATTAATTGGTTTCATTGCAAGGTTTTGACCTCTATACGAGACGTTTTTCAAAACCTGCATTCATTTTAAAAACAACCATAACCTCTAATTCATTCATAAAGGTTTAAAAGACACAACGTAGATTATCAATCAATGATAATCTAAAATATAACTTTTACACACGACCATTACATAATGGTTAATAATAATATGTTACAATAAGGTGTTTCCGAATGCAGTTTTTAAACAATATCATACAAGCATGCTGACTCCAAATCTCATCTTTAAATAACATGCAATAGCGGAAGCCTTTAATAATCACCTGAGAATAAACATGCTTAAAACGTCAACAAAAATGTTGTGAGTCATAGGTTTAACCTATATAATAATTAGTAATAATAGACCACAAGATTTCATTTTCGTAAACAATATATAGAAGTTCTCAACTATAATAAAATCATTCATATGGAGAACATATGGTAACTGTTATTAACAAAATGCATATAGAATATCCTCCATCATACAGGAACTCTCATCTATATAATATAATAATCGAAGTACCAAAGCAGTTCATATCACTGACTGGGGCGTGTTAGTGCCCATAGATCTATCTTTAGGATTCGCGTCAATTAGTGGACTAGTTCACTAATTCTAAGGTTACCAAACAAAAAGGGGTGATATTCGGTATTCGTAATCCAACCATAGAATGTAGTTTCAAGCACTTGTGTCTATTTTGTAAAAAAATTACAAAGCTGCATATATTTTTATCCCAAAAATATTAGATAGTAAAAATGGGACTATAACTCACTTGAATAGATTTTCAATTCGTTGAAAATCAGACGTGGTCTCAAATCAATTCACGAACCTATAACAAATATATATATATATATATATATATATATATATATATATATATATATATATATATATATATATATATATATATATATATATATATATATATAAATATATATATATTTAACATGGTATTATGATAAGTAAGTATCTCATTAAGTATATTAACAATGGGTTATATACATAAAATGAGACTACTAAATTAAGGAATTCGAAACGGGATATATATGTAACGATTATCGACGTAGTAATGTCTTAATTATAATAAATACATATGTATTGTATTAAGATATATTAATACATTATGTTTAAAATGATAAAATTATAATTAAGTATATCATTAAGTGTATTAACAATGAACTATATACAAAAAAAACGAGACTACTAACTTAAGGGTTTCGAATCAATACAAACATGTAACGATTAACGACGAAATAACGACTTAATTAAAATGTATATATATGCATTGTATTAAGATGTATTAATACACATTTAAAAGACTTAAAGACATATATCAAAATACTTATACTTAACAAAGATAGTTATAATCATATTCCCATTTGTTTTCATCGAGAATTTTACTCGTATTCATACGGTATTTTCACCCGTATAATACCCAGCTTCTAGATGTATATACTATTGGTATATACACTCAAATGATCAGCTATTAGAAGCCCTAAATTAGTCAACAAACATGTGGAACCAACCATTAGACAACTATAAGGACTTATGAGCAAGAAAACAAAACAAGAACTCTTTTTAACCCCACTCACTACCCACCATTCACTTCGTTTTATTTCCAATTATTTTCTAATTTCCTCTCAAAACTACACACACCCTCAAGAATGAAATTTCCAGTAAACTAATCATCATCTTCATCAAAAACTACTTCAAGAATCAAGCTATAGTCATCATAAGAAGAACACTTCAAGAACACTTCAAAAATCCTTTCAAGTTTGCTAGATTACTTTCAATCTTGCAAATCCATTTCAAGTGATCATCCAATCTCAAGAAACCTTCATATATATCAGTAGGTATTCTTTCTAAATCAAGGTAATAATTATATTTAAGCTTTGATTAAATTCTATAAACATAACTATCTTAAATCAAGTAGTAATCTTACTTGAACTTGTTTTCGTGTCATGATTCTACTTCAAGAACTTCAAAGCCATCAAAGATCATTTGATGCTCAAGATCATTTCTCATCATTTCCAGTAGGTTTTCCTACTATACTTGAGGTAGTAATGATATTTATAACATCGTTCGATTCATACTTATATAAGTATCTTATTCGAAGAAAATAACTTGTAATCACTAGAACATAGTTTAGTTAATTCTAAACTTGTTCGCAAACAAACTTAATCCTTATAACTTGACTTTAAAAACAACTTCACACATGTACTAAATCTATATGATATGCTAACATAAGGATTTAAAACTGTAAAACACGAAGAACACCGTAAAACTGGACAGACGTCGTCGTAGTAAAACCGGGGGCTGTTTTGGGTTGGATAATTAAAAACTATCTTAAACTTTGAATTTAAAGATTATGTTATGGAAAAATGATATTTCATATGAACATGATAACATATCTAAAATGATGGTTAAACTCAAAGTAGAAGTATGTTTTTCAAAATGGTCATCAAGGTTTCGTTCTTTCGACAGATATAACTACTCTTTATAAATAGACTTGTAACCTGTAACTCTGACTATAAACCACCACTTATAACGAAGAAGATATGCGCAAAACAATATTGGTTAGAAATGGCTAAAATGACTACGGGATTGTTTTTACAAAATCTATACTATCCATATCCTAGCTAACTTTTCCTGTATTATACATGTATTTAAACATGTTATGACTATTTCCTTGTAATATACTAGCCTTGGTTAAGTCCAAGATAATATAATATAATTAAGACAATAGTTATACAATACGTCGGATAAATCGAAAGACACCATGTACACAATACGTCTAGATTAATTCTAAGACAATAGTTGTACCTTGGGTCATGATTGAGTCTTGTACAATACATATACAATATGTCTTGATTACTCTAGAGTGATATATTGGACTATATATATGGACTACTAACATTGGACTGCTAACATTGGACTACTAATGTTGGACTGCTAACTTGACAACTTAAATCATCAACACGTAAATAAAAATATGATGTGAATATATTTCTATCATACTTTGATATATATATATATATATATATATATATATATATATATATATATATATATATATATATATATATATATATATATATATATATATATATATATATATATATATATATATATATATATATATATATATATATATATATATATATAGGTTCGTGAATCGATCCGTGGCCAAGTCTGATTTTCGACGAATTGAAAATCTGTGAAAGTGAGTTATAGTCGCATTTTTACTATCTAATATTTTTGGGATGAGAATACATGCAGCTTTGTAAATGTTTTACAAAATAGACACAAGTACTTGAACTAAAATTATGGTTGGATTACTATATCGAATATCACCCCTTTAACTTGGTAACCTAAGAATTAGGGAAATGGCCCCTAATTGACGCGAATCCTAAAGATAGATCTATGGGCTTTGACACGCCCTAGTCAGAGATATGAACTTCTTTAATACTTCGATTTATATATATACTGATTGTGATTGTCAGTATATGGCATACTGATTGCGAAGTGCCGGTATGCGAGGGATATTCTATATGCATTTTGTTAATGTCGGTTACCAGGTGTTCATCATACGAATGATTTTTATACAGATTGCTATATGCATGTATGCTATTTATGAAAATGACGTTCTAAGCATGTTTATTCTCAGGTGATAATTAAAAACTTCTGCTGTTGCATGCTATTTAAAAGACAAGATTTGGAGTCAGTATGCTTGTATAATATTGTTTAAAACTGCATTCGGAGTTATCTTTTGTTGTAACATATATTTAACCATTATGTAATGGTTCGTTTGAAAACATGTATTTGTAGATTATCATTGATTGATAATCTATATTATGTCATTTAAACCTTTATCGAATAAATAAAGGTTATGGTTTGTTTTAAAAACGAATGCAGGTTTTGAAAAACGTCTCATATAGAGGTCAAAACCTCGAAATAACACCAATTAATATGAAACATTTATAATCGATATGAACGGGGCATTTCCGTTGTTATCAGAGCATTGGTCTTAGAGAACCAGAAAATGTACATTAGTGTGTCTAACCCAGTTTGTTAGGATGCATTAGTGAGTCTGGACTTCGACCGTGTCTGTTTTAAAAACGATTGCTTACCATTTTTATTGGAAACTATATAATTAACATGTAAGTATTATGTGATATATTAATATCTTAACATGCTTGCTATTATGTGTTAGATGACTTAATCCAATCATGCTAGGTTATTAAATGACTCCGATTACAGTAGTCACTCAAGCGACTCAGATATTGAGTCAAAATCTTCAACCAATGTACCAAAGTTAAAAATGGTTGATGGTGTCTCTGCTGAGGAAGAAAAATACTGGGAAGATTTCCAATTCCCTGAGGAACCGAAAGAGAATCCCGATGAGGATTCCGATGAAGTTATAGAAATTACACCTGCTTAGTTTAATAAAAGGAAAAAGGGAAAATCTTCATCTATCAAGATAGAGAAACCCGATCCCAAGCCCGATGGACCATTAGTTATCAGGAATAACCCTGACCGTTCATACCGTAAACACCTGTATCACTTAAACTTTAATAATCGACCTGGAACATTTCAGAGACTAGGTCCTTCCAAAAAGGGTGTGAAAATGACTGCTCGTATTAGGGGCGGTATGGGTATTGGTAAGAAATTAGCTGAACGAACTAAGTCAGAAGAGGAAGAAATAATTGTTTTACCATGCCTTGCAAGTGAGTCCGATTGAAAAGTTCGTAGTAATGAGTTTTACCATGCCTTGTAATATATGTATGATAACGTGATTGTGCTTTTATGCTATATGTAAAAATTGCTTGTTATGGCTTGTTATTTATCATCATCTTCTTTTATAAATCTAAGTATAACTTTCGTCTCTTTTACAGTATAAAACGAAATACAAAATGGACGTTAGGGATAGACAACCAAATATTTTAGAGGATCTGCCACAGGATATGATTGTTGAAATCTTGTCTAAAGTTGGTCAGGATTCATCGCCCCAATTATTTATGGTGAAGTAGGTTTGCAAAGCATTTGAAACGCATTCCGAGCATGCTTTGGTTTATGAAAGGCTTTCCTTTGACAGGTGGTGTATCTCACCTTGGGGAGACCATAAGTTGGCCCGTATTTTCTTTATGGCTACATATTATGGAAACCCTAATGCAATTTTTCGCTATGGTTTAAGGACTTATTTCAATTCTATATACCCCGATATAGGACTTCATTATTTAGGAAAAGCTTCAAATATGGAACTAAAAGAAGCATGTTACATTTATAGGTTAATTATATTTGCTTCTCAGCAAACTGAGAAAAAGAACATCGGGATACAACTTCTTAATAGAACATTTCCACTAGTAACGGATTTTGTGGTTGAGGTGAGGACTAAGATTTTTGATTTGTTACAATGTTGTTGGGTATTATGTAACCCCCATCCTTTCGACAACATCACAACGTCCTGTACTATCAAGGGCCACAACGGTTATTTTCCACTGGACATGGGTTGGGAAACAATACTAATTAAACCGGAATGCATGTCTTGTTTTTGGTCCTATGAGTTACGTGTTTTTACTGAACGGTTTGAGTTTAACTAGAATTGTCTTAACAGCTGCTTTGTGTTATAGTTATCATGTGCTATATTTCATGTTGTGTGTAAAATAGCGGTATTGTACGATTGTAAAATAGTGTACCAAAGATTTGAACATGAAGTATTTTGTATTTAGTTTTTCATGATAGAATTGTAGTAGTTAAATTGTGTATTAGCTATTAAGTATGAACTTTAAAGGGTAGGTATTACCCAAATTATAAAACGCTAATATGAAGAAAAGGCTTTTAAAATAATAAGTTCATATTATGCTACAAAATACTAATGACTACTCCTAATATTCTACATGATTAACTTAACTCTTTTGGTTATCTTTGAAGGATATGGCACCGACTACCAGACAAACCCTGAACATGAACGAGGAAGAATTCCGTACCTTTCATGCTGCAAGCATAGCCGTAGTGTAGGCTGCATTGCACAACAACAATCACTCAGGGTCTAGCAGTGGAGTTAACCCTACAGAAAATCGTGTAGGATGCTCCTACAAGGCTTTCACAGCCTGTAAACCCCTTTAGTTCGATGGAACCGAATGACCAGTCGGATTGAAATGGTGGACCAAGAAGTTCAAATATGTGTTTCCTATAATCAAATGTACTGAAGAGGATAGGGTGAAGTACGCCATGCATACTTTCACAGGTACTGCGTTAACATGGTGGAACACCTATCTCGAGCAGGTGGGACAAGATACTACTTATGCACTACCATGGTTAGTATTCAAACACATGTTGAATGAGAAGTACCGCCCCAGGAATGAGGTCAATAAGCTCAAGACGAAGCTTAGAGAAATATGAAGGCAAGGAAACGATATCACTACATATGAGCGACAATTCATATAGTTGTCTCTAATGTGTCGTGGTATGTTTGAGAACGAGGAAGAACAGATCGATGCGTTTGTGAAGGGGCTGCCAGTGAGAATTCAGGAGAACGTAAGTGCATCTACACCTACCTCAATACAGAACGAAAGTAGAATGGCTCACAAACTCATGGGCCAGATTGAGGGAAGTAATAAAGAACAGACGGCCTGGGAGGCGAAAATAAAGGAAGGCAAGAGGAAGTGGGAAGAAATCAGTGACAAAGGTCACCAATACTACAACAACAACAATCACAACAACAACTGCAGCATTTATCACAACAACAATTGCAACAATAATCGTAACCCCAACAACAACAACAACTACAACAACCGTCCCAACAACAATAACAACCGCAACAATAACAACCGCAACAAAAACAATCCCAACAACTACAATAACAACAATAGGCAGAAAATTCCGTGCCAAAGGTGTGAAGGATACCATCCAATCGGGTACTGTACAGCATCATGTACCAAGTGTAATAGAAAGGGTCATGGTAAAACAAAGTGTGAGGTTTACGGACCATCGGCTGACAAGACTAGAGGAACAAATAATGTCGAAACAAATAATGCCGCCGTTATTTGTTATGGATGCCAAAAGCCGGGTGATTTCAGAAGCACCTGCCCAGACCAAGGGAACAATAATGGGCGAGGTCGTGGAAGAGTTTTCAACATTAATGCGGCAGAAGCGCAGGAAGACCCGGAGCTTGTTACGGGTACGTTTCTTATTGATGAAAAACCTGCTTATGTTTTATTTGATTCGGGTGCGGATAGAAGATATATGAGTAGAGATTTTTGTGCCAAATTATGTTGCCCATTAACACCGTTGGAAAATAATTGAAAAATATGCCGGAACCGAAAAATATGCCGATAAAACGGTAAAATATGCCAGTACCGAAAAATTAAACTGGTTGGCGAAACATTTAAAATTAATTTGATACCGGTAGAATTGGGAAGTTTTGATGTAATAATCGGCATGGACTGGATGATCAAGGAGAAAGCAGAGATCGTTTGTTACAAGAATGCGATTCGCATTCTGCGCGAAAAGGAAAAACCCTTAATGGTGTATAGATAAAAGGGTAACGTGAAGTTAAATCTCATTAGTAGCTTGAAGGCGCAAAAGCTAATAAGAAAAGGTTGCTATTCAATTTTAGCCCACGTCAAGAAAGTCAAACCCGAAGAAAAGAATATCAATGATGTCCCCGTCGCAAAGGAATTTCCTGATGTATTTTCGAAAGAATTACCGGGACTACCTCCACACCGATCCGTTGAATTTCAAATAGATCTTGTACCGGGAGCTGCACTGATAGCTCGTGCTCCTTACAGACTTGCACCCAGTGAAATGAAGGAACTACAAAGCCAATTACAAGTGCTTTTGGAGCGTGGTTTCATTCGACCAAGCACATCACCGTGGGGAGCTCCTGTGTTGTTTGTCAAGAAGAAGGATGCTACGTTCAGGTTGTGCATCGACTACCGAGAGTTGAACAAGCTTACCATCAAGAACCGTTATCCACTACTGAGAATTGACGATTTATTTGACCAACTGCAAGGTTCATCAATTTATTCGAAGATTTATTTACGTTCCGGTTATCATCAAATGCGGGTGAAGGAGGATGATATACCAAAGACTGCTTTTAGAATGTGTTACGGTCATTATGAGTTTATGGTGGTGCCGTTTGGATTGACTAACGCACCAGCTGTGTTTATGGACCTCATGAACCGGGTGTGTGTGCCATATCTAGACAAATTTGTCATTGTTTTGATCGATGACATATTTATTTACTCTAAGAATGACCAAGAGCACGAAGAACATTTGAGAATGTTGCTAGAATTGTTGCAGAAGGAAGAATTATACGCCAAGTTTTCTAAGTGTGCATTTTGGTTAAAAGAAGTGCAATTCCTCGGTCATGTAGTGAGCAAGGAAGGCATTCAAGTTGATCCGGCAAAGATTGATTCTATAGAAAAGTGGGAAACCCCAAAAACTCCAATGCACATACGTCAATTCTTAGGATTGGCTGGTTATTACAGAAGATTCATCCAAGATTTTTCCAGAGTAGCAAAACCCTTGACTGCATTAACGCATAAAGGGAAGAAATTTGACTAGAAGGATGAGCAAGAGAATGCATTTCGATTGTTGAAGAAAAAGTTAACTACGGCACCTATATTGTCATTGCTTGAAGGGAATGATGATTTTGTGATTTATTGTGACGCTTCAAAGCAAGGACTCTGTTGTGTGTTAATGCAATGAATGAAGATAATTGCTTATGCATCTAGACAATTGAAAATTCAGGAGCAGAATTATACGACTCACGATTTGGAATTGGGCGATGTTGTTTTTGCATTGAAGATGTGGAGACATTACTTATATGGGGTCAAGAGTATCATATATACCGACCACAAAAGTCTCCAACATATATTTGATCAGAAGCAACTAAACATGACGCAGTGTAGGTGGGCTGAGCTACTAAATGATTATGACTGTGAGATTCGTTATCATCCGGGGAAGGTGAATGTGGTAGCCGATGCTTTGAGTAGAAAGGAAAGAGAATCTATGCGGGTAAAATCCATGAATATAATTATTAATACTAACCTTACTACTCGAATAAAAGAGGCGCAACAGGGGGTTTTGAAAGAAGGTAGTTTTGAAAAGGAAATACCCAAAGGTTTGGATAAACAGCTTACTATTCGGGAGAATGGAACCCGGTATTTAGATGAAAGAATTTGGGTACCAAAGTTTGGGGATATGAGAGAAATGGTACTTAGGGAAGAACATAAGCCAGATACTCAATACATCCTGGAGCGGGGAAAATGTACCAAGGTCTCAAGAAACATTTTTGGTGGCCGGGTATGAAAGCCGATAATGCTACATATGTAGGAGAATGTTGACTTGTTCTAAAGTCAAAGCTGAACATCAGAAACCATCAGGTCTACTTCAACAACCTGAAATCCCGGAATGGAAATGGGAAAACATTACCATGGATTTCATTACTAAATTGCCAAGGACTGCAAGTGGTTATGATACTATTTGGGTAATAGTCGATCATCTTACCAAGTCAGCACACTTTCTACCTATGAGAGAAGATGATAAAATGGAGAAATTGGCATGACTATACTTGAAGGAAGTCGTCTCCAGACATGGAATACCAATCTCTATTATCTCTGATAGGGATGGCAGATTTGTTTCAAGATTTTGGCAAACGTTACATCAAGCATTGGGAACTTGTCTAGATATGAGTACTACCTATCATCCATAAACTGATGGGCAGAGTGAAAGGACGATACAGACACTTGAAGACATGCTACGAGCATGTGTTATTGATTTTTGAAATGGTTGGGATCGACATCTACAATTAGTAGAGTTTTCCTACAACAATAGTTATCACTAGAGTATTAATGCGGCACCGTTCGAGGCACTTTATGGTAGGAAGCGCAGGTCTCCGATTTGTTGAAGCGAGGTGGGGGACAAACAGATTACGGGTCCAGAGATTATCCAGGAAACTAATGAGAAGATCATTCAGATTCAACAACGGTTGAAAACAGCCAAGAGTCGGCAAAAGAGCTACGCCGATGTCAGAAGAAAACCTTTAGAATTTGAGGTTGGTGACATGATCATGCTTAAGGTATCACCTTGGAAAGGTGTCATTCATTTTGGAAAACAGGGGAAGCTAAACACGAGATACATTGGACAATTCAAGATTATTGATCGTATTGGGTCAGTGGCTTATCGACTTGAACTACCTCAACAACTCGCCAGCGTACATAACACCTTGCACGTCTCAAATTTGAAGAAATTCTTAGCTACAGAATATCTCACTATTCCTTTAGATGAGATTAACATTGACGAAAAACTTCAATTCGTTGAAGAACCCGTCGAAATAATGGATCGTGAGATTAAAGGACTCAAGCAAAGCAAAATACCAATCGTTAAAGTTCTATGGAATGATGGGAACGTGAAGATAAAATGAAGTAGAAGATGACTCAACACCTACAACTGTTTGAAATTTCGAGACTTTATTTATTTAATGGGTAGGTACTGTAACGACCCGTATTCTTCCATGATTATATTTATTTGAGATTGATATTTACATTAATAAATGTTTCCAACATGTTAAGCAACCAAATTTGTTAAGACTTGATTAATTGAAACGGATTTTATGTAAACGTTTGACCACCCAGTTTGTCCGACGATTCACGAACGTTAAAACTTGTAAAAACAACATGATGATATATATTAAGTATATTAAGAATGGGTTATATACATAACATGAGACTACTAAATTAACAAATTCGAAACGGGATATATATGTAACGATTATCGACATAGTAACGTCTTAATTAAAATAAATACATACGTATTGTATTAAGATATATTAATACATTATGTTTAACATGATAAAATGATAATTAAGTATATCATTAAGTGTATTAACAATGAATTATATACATAAAAACGAGACTAATAAATTAAGGGTTTCGAATCAATACAAACATGTAACGATTAACGATGAAATAACGACTTAATTAAAATGTATATATATATGCATTGTATTAAGATGTATTAATACATATTTGAAAGACTTAAAGACATATATCAAAATACTTATACTTAACAAAGATAATTATAATCATATTCTCATTCGTTTTCATTAAGAATTTTACTCGTATTCATACGGTATTTTCACCCGTATAATACCCAGCTTCTAGATGTATATACTATTGGTATATACACTCAAATGATCAGCTCTTAGCAGTCCTCAATTAGTCAACAAACATGTGCAACTAACCATTAGACAACTAGCATGACTTATGAGCAAGAAAACAAAACAAGAACTCCTTTTAACCCTACTCATCACCAACCATTCACTTCATTTCATTTCCAATTTCTTTCTAATTCTCTCTCAAAACACACACACCCTCAAGAACGAAATTTCCAGTAAACTAATCATCATCTTCATCAAAAACTACTTCAAGAATCAAGCTATAGTCATCATAGGAAGAACACTTCGAAAATCCTTTCAAGTTTGCTAGATTACTTTCAATCTTGCAAATCCATTTCAAGTGATCATCCAATATCAAGAAACCTTCATATATATCAGTAGATGTTTGATGTTATGCAAGGTGTATATGAAATAGCTTATATTTTTACTAGGAAAAACTATTAAATACGATACAATTTTACACAAGATATTAATTATTTATTTACAAAATGGATATACCTAAACCTTGCTACAACACTATAGGCAGTGTACCTAATCGTAGAGTAGTATAGTTTTTAGTAAGTCTGGTTCGTTCCACAGGGAGCTGGCTTATTTTACACTATATTTTTAAACAATTATATTTGTACAAAATATATTATATATATTAATAATATATAAAAGGGGGTTTACCGTTTAATGACCGGGTTGTCGATTTTAAAAACTTTAGTTGCAGTTAAAATCTAATGTAAAATATTAAATAAATAAAAGACTTAATTTAAAGCGTAAAGTAAATAACGATAATGAAATTGCGATAAATAAAAGTGCGATAATTAAAAAGTACGATAATTAAAAGTGCAATTAAATACAATGACAATAAATAAAAGTGAGATAATTAGAAATGCAATTAAATATGAAAATAAAGGAATTATTCTTATTTAAACTTCCGTAATCATGATGTTTGACGTGTTGATTTTTAGTTTATTCCCATGGGTTAATTGTCCTTTGTCCTAGATTATTTAATATGTCCGTCTGGTTTTTATCCATAACAGTCCATCGGTCATAAATTTAAAGTGCGAGTGTCCTCGTCAAATTATCCTTATACCCGAAGTCAAATATTCCAACTAATTGGGGACTTAAACTATAACAAGGTTTTAATACTTTGTTTAATAATTACACCAGGATATCGACTGCATGTAACCCAAGGTTTTAATACTTTGTTATCAATTATGCCAAGTGTCCTTGTACATAATTTGACCCCTGTTTTAATAATTCCATAGACTATTAATCCATTCTCGTGTCCGGTCAAATGAACGATTATTAGTACTTATAAATATCCCTCCCATCGTGTCCGATCGAGTGTATGTGATTATTTATAGGTACGTCCAATTGTAAATCTTTATATTAAATTAACAAACTATCGTTTAATTAACCAAATATAAAGCTCATTAATAGCCCATAGTCTAATTTCCACAAGTGTCGTTCTTTTATCCAAACCCCAATTATGGTACAAAGCCCAATTACCCAATTTTAGTATTTTAGCCCAACATCATGATTACTTCGTCTTAAATAAGCATAATAATAACTTAGTTACGAGACATTAATTTAAAAAGGAGAACATAACTTACATTGAGTATTTATCGCGTAGTGTTACAAGGACAGAATTTCGACTTCAAAACCCGTAAAATAACCTTTACATAACCCGAACTAATCTAATATAAAACTACCCTATACTATATATATATATATATATATATATATATATTATATATATATATATATATATATATATTTATTTATTTATTACATAGTATTATTATTATTTTTTTTATATCTAAACTCGGCAGAATGCATGGCCTTTTATAGGCATTTCTGATTTTTGCAGCTCCGCGAGCCGTGGAGTTTTAAGCCTGCAAACTCCGCGAGTCGTGGAGTTTGAAAATCCAGATCACACAAATTTAGAACCTTGCTTGTCGACATAATTTATATATAAATATAAAATATAAATAATTAATATAATTATTTATATATTATATTATATTCTTGTGCATAGTAGACTTGTAATTTTTAGTCCGTTGCGTCGGGCGTTGATAGTTGACTCATGTCTCGGTTCCGGATTTTCGAACGTCCTTGCGTACAATTTAATATCATGTACTTTGCATTTTGTAACTTGTACTCTTGTCATTTTGAGATGTTTCTCATCAATAAATTGAACCACTTGTATTGTATCTTGTACATTTGAGCTTTTTGGACGTTTTTGCCTTCAAAACTTCGTTTTCGCCTTTTGTCTTCGCACTTATTTATTTAAACAATTACAATGAAAATATAATACAATTACATATGAAAACCTATTATTTAGGAGGGATATTGCTATGAAATATATGTTCCTTTTTAGCCTTATCAAATATCCCCACACTTGAGCGTTGCTTGTCCTCAAGTAATACAGAACTTGAAATTAAAACATACATGAATCACTTTTTTATTCATCACACTTTGTACATTAGTGATTTTGATATGGTGGTATAAACAATGATAGTAACGATAGAACCATGGTTAAAGGTGGGTGTGTCATCCACAGTTGCCTTGGGTTTAGGTAAACGACACTTGTAATCAAATAGCCGATTTACTTTCGGTTTCCAAAGCAAAGTGCACATTTGAAAGGCGGTTTACAGTCCCACATGACTATAAAAATGTAGATCCTTAAGGAAATTGGATCTTTATGAAAATATTTCATCTTTTGAAAATTCAATCTAGCTTTTACCCTAGATAAGTTTTCCGGAATAACTCTTCACCGGTGTTTGCAAAATGTTTTTGTGGGTTTCAGATTTGAAAATTTTGGCTCAAAACTTATGGTTTTGTGTCACCCACTTGCTAACCTTGTATTAGGAAAGCAACACGTCCAGTATACTTGCTCCGTATATTACCTTTCGGTAAACTACCGTCCGGTTGTAAAGGAAAGCAATGAACAAGCAACTGTTAAGGCAATGTCCCGTGACATGCTTTTGATTATGGTCTATAAACGTGTCGGATGCTAGTACTATCCTTTGTAGGAGCAATAGTAAAGATCATCCTATGATTTTTCGGTCTGGCACAATGTCCTGTCTCCGACCATGCTATGCAACCACCGTTCTTACGGTTGACACCCGATTTGGTTCAGGTGACCTAATGAATTCCAGGTGAATTCCTAGGATTTTACGTTCAATGGTAATGAACGCATTGAAAATAGGTTTTCAGAAAACAAATCGGTTTAATTTTTGATCAAAATATTTTCTCGTTCAAGCTCGAGTTTAGATATCATTGAATTCCATGAGTTTGTAATTCTCAATCTTTAAGGTCAATCTCAAGGATTGAGTAATATCAGTCTTAAAAGCTGATTTTTTATCTTTAAGGAGATTATCCTTTCTGGGGATCTGATTCATTAGTCTTATCAAGCTAATTTGCACGGTGCCCCCCATTGTACGAGATAAATCCTTCTCATGGTTAGGATAAATCTGACCACCTGGTGACCCTGTTTGATGCTGAGGTCCGTGGATTTCCTGCTGATTTTAGTGATGACTTTTCTAGATTTTTCGTCAACCTACAGCTGGTCTAGACGACAACTTCCTGACCTAAATCAAGAAGCGCGTGTCTTTTTTGGAAGACTTTACTTCCTTTTAATGATGGAATTGATTCATCGTGTAGATCCATCTTTTCTTTTCTTTCATCGGGTAAAATAGTTAATTTAGTCCAAAACAAAAGCACCTGCAATAAACTTTATAGAAACTTGTGCTAGATAGTTTTTAATTGAATAACTAGGTACATTCTCCCCACACTTAGTTTCTTTCTTTGCCTTTTTATTCTCCTTTATTCCATTTTAAATGAATTCAAGCGTTTTAGGATGTTTCTCAATTTATGTCCTTTCCGAGGTAACGATAATTTCGGTATTAACACCTAGTTTTCACCGTTCATAAATATATATAAACATGATTTTAAATTCATTTAGTTGAAATTTTTTCAAATTTTCATAAAATTTGGCAAATAAACCAAGTATAAACCCGAGAGAATTTATAACCCTTCCCCACACTTGAGATCATGCAATGCCCTCATTAGCATGAAATCAGACTATAATTATAAATTCATGAGGGTGATTAGTGTAGAAAAGTGATAAAAAATACCCATTTTGTAATTACAAAGCTCATCGAATGATAGATGGCGCGCCTCATCGTTCATTCCTTCTTGTTTTATCACACATGTTTTTTCTTCAAAAACGGTTGCTTTTATGAACTGTTTGCTAATCTTTGAAAATGCGTCTTTTACCCTAACTTATTATGCATGCTTATTAACGAGTTATGCATTAACCCGAACCCCTAATTTAACGTTAAGTGGGGTTAGACTTCCCCACACTTAGCTTACGACATGTGAAGTCGGTAGAATAAGTTCCACGAATTAAAATAGTGAGCCACTTATTTACATCTCGGGTGGTATAAAATATATCAATGGGTTTAAAGTTTAGACCCACCCGAATATCACTACTTAATTCTTTTTTAAGTGTAGCTTTTAGTAAATGGATATGTCTCTTTTCTGGTTCTTGGTCAAATGGATCGATATACACCGACATACATATTATAGGGTGGACAATTTCTAACGTTTCCTTCCTTTTATTCTCGAGATCAAAGTTTTCACCTCTATTACCGAATTGGGTGAAATCCGAGGTGTCATTATCTATTACAGCTCGTAGTTCATCTTCGGTAGATGACTCGTCTATTGAGAATATTGGGTTGGAAGGTTGCGGAAGGGTGAATTTCGGGATCGAAGTAAATTCTTCTTCATTAACGGTCCTTATCAGTCACTCCATTTTGGTCTCGGGGGTAAAATTTTCAAAGTTATTGTTTTCCCATGAGTACCAATTTGTCACCCTTACTTCTTCTTCATCCATTGATGGATCGATGATTTCGTCGGTAGAGGCTAATGTGTCGATATGTTGTGAAATTGGTAAGACTGAATAAAAAGTATCATCGAGATAATTGGTGATTTCGGAGCTCTCGAATTCATCAAAATTCGATGATATGAGATTTTCTTGCACAATACTCCTCAGATCAACAGGTGTGTAGTCTGATAGAGTTTTAGCTTGCCGGTTTACAAACTCTCTCATTTGTTCATTTTGAGCATTGAGTTCTTCGAGTTTGATTTTCATATAATCTAAAGAATTTTCAGGCACATAATTTTCCTCGTCTTCTGGTTGTTGAGTTTGGATATATTCTTGTGAATAATCCCAATTAGAATTGTATTCCTCATAATCGTTCCATTCAGGTTCCATGGGTGCATAATTTTCCATAGGAACGTAATAATAACATTCCCATGTTGAGTGATAATCTCCACAGATTTCACAACCAGTTATTGTTTCGTCATTTGTGATCCAAGATTGATCGAACGAATTGTCATCAACATCCATTTGAGAGTATTGATTAAATTGATTTCGGATGTCATAAAGAGTTTCCAAAATATTCTCGAGATTTTCCATAATGCGCTTATTACCAAATTTTAGCTACAATGTGGTGCATTTACTTAATTATCCTATTAGTTATAAAAATAAAAATTATATAAGTTATCAAATTAATAAACTTTTCTGCTTTTGCCCACGTTTCGAATGAAATGTCCCGTTCTTATTGATTAAAAACGTTCCATATTAATTGATTTCGTTGCGAGGTTTTGACCTCTATATGAGACGTTTTTCAAAGACTGCATTCATTTTTAAACAAACCATAACCTTTATTTCATCAATAAAGGTTTAAAAAGCTTTACGTAGATTATCAAATAATGATAATCTAAAATATCCTGTTTACACACGACCATTACATAATGGTTTCCAATACAAATATGTTACAACAAATTAAGTTTCTTGAATGCAGTTTTTACACAATATCGTACAAGCATGGACTCCAAATCTTGTCCTTATTTAAGTATGCGACAGCGGAAGCTCTTAATAATCACCTGAGAATAAACATGCTTAAAACGTCAACAAAAATGTTGGTGAGTTATAGGTTTAACCTATATATATCAAATCGTAACAATAGACCACAAGATTTCATATTTCAATACACATCCCATACATAGAGATAAAAATCATTCATATGGTGAACACCTGGTAACCGACAATAACAAGATGCATATATAAGAATATCCCCATCATTCCGGGACACCCTTCGGATATGATATAAATTTCGAAGTACTAAAGCATCCGGTACTTTGGATGGGGTTTGTTAGGCCCAATAGATCTATCTTTAGGATTCGCGTCAATTAGGGTGTCTGTTCCCTAATTCTTAGATTACCAGACTTAATAAAAAGGGGCATATTCGATTTCGATAATTCAACCATAGAATGTAGTTTCACGTACTTGTGTCTATTTTGTAAATCATTTATAAAACCTGCATGTATTCTCATCCCAAAAATATTAGATTTTAAAAGTGGGACTATAACTCACTTTCACAGATTTTTACTTCGTCGGGAAGTAAGACTTGGCCACTGGTTGATTCACGAACCTATAACAATATATACATATATATCAAAGTATGTTCAAAATATATTTACAACACTTTTAATATATTTTGATGTTTTAAGTTTATTAAGTCAGCTGTCCTCGTTAGTAACCTACAACTAGTTGTCCACAGTTAGATGTACAGAAATAAATCGATAAATATTATCTTGGATCAATCCACGACCCAGTGTATACGTATCTCAGTATTGATCACAACTCAAACTATATATATTTTGGAATCAACCTCAACCCTGTATAGCTAACTCCAACATTCACATATAGAGTGTCTATGGTTGTTCCGAAATATATATAGATGTGTCGACATGATAGGTCGAAACATTGTATACGTGTCTATGGTATCTCAAGATTACATAATATATAATACAAGTTGATTAAGTTATGGTTGGAATAGATTTGTTACCAATTTTCACGTAGCTAAAATGAGAAAAATTATCCAATCTTGTTTTACCCATAACTTCTTCATTTTAAATCCGTTTTGAGTGAATCAAATTGCTATGGTTTCATATTGAACTCTATTTTATGAATCTAAACAAAAAAAAGTATAGGTTTCTAGTCGGAAAAATAAGTTACAAGTCGTTTTTGTAAAGGTAGTCATTTCAGTCGAAAGAACGACGTCTAGATGACCATTTTAGAAAACATACTTCCACTTTGAGTTTAACCATAATTTTTGGATATAGTTTCATGTTCATAATAAAAATCATTTTCTCAGAATAACAACTTTTAAATCAAAGTTTATCATAGTTTTTAATTAACTAACCCAAAACAGCCCGCGGTGTTACTACGACGGCGTAAATCCGGTTTTACGGTGTTTTTCGTGTTTCCAGGTTTTAAATCATTAAGTTAGCATATCATATAGATATAGAACATGTGTTTAGTTGATTTTAAAAGTCAAGTTAGAAGGATTAACTTTTGTTTGCGAACAAGTTTAGAATTAACTAAACTATGTTCTAGTGATTACAAGTTTAAACCTTCGAATAAGATAGCTTTATATGTATGAATCGAATGATGTTATGAACATCATTACTACCTTAAGTTCCTTGGATGAACCTACTGGAAAAGAGAAAAATGGATCTAGCTTCAATGGATCCTTGGATGGCTCAAAGTTCTTGAAGCAAAATCATGACACGAAAACAAGTTCAAGTAAGATCATCACTTGAAATAAGATTGTTATAGTTATAGAAATTGAACCAAAGTTTGAATATGATTATTACCTTGTATTAGAATGATAACCTACTGTAAGAAACAAAGATTTCTTGAGGTTGGATGATCACCTCACAAGATTGGAAGTGAGCTAGCAAACTTGAAAGTATTCTTGATTTTATGAAACTAGAACTTTTGGAATTTATGAAGAACACTTAGAACTTGAAGATAGAACTTGAGAGAATTCAATTAGATGAAGAAAATTGAAGAATGAAAGTGTTTGTAGGTGTTTTTGGTCGTTGGTGTATGGATTAGATATAAAGGATATGTAATTTTGTTTTCATGTAAATAAGTCATGAATGATTACTCATATTTTTGTAATCTTATGAGATATTTCATGCTAGTTGCCAAATGATGGTTCCCACATGTGTTAGGTGACTCACATGGGCTGCTAAGAGCTGATCATTGGAGTGTATATACCAATAGTACATACATCTAAAAGCTGTGTATTGTACGAGTACGAATACGGGTGCATACGAGTAGAATTGTTGATGAAACTGAACGAGAATGTAATTGTAAGCATTTTTGTTAAGTAGAAGTATTTTGATAAGTGTATTGAAGTCTTTCAAAAGTGTATAAATACATATTAAAACACTACATGTATATACATTTTAACTGAGTCGTTAAGTCATCGTTAGTCGTTACATGTAAGTGTTGTTTTGAAACCTTTAGGTTAACGATCTTGTTAAATGTTGTTAACCCAATGTTTATAATATCAAAAGAGATTTTAAATTATTATATTATCATGATATTATGATGTACGAATATCTCTTAATATGATATATATACATTAAATGTCGTTACAACGATAAACGTTACATATATGTCTCGTTTCAAAATCATTAAGTTAGTAGTCTTGTTTTTACATATGTAGTTCATTGTTAATATAATTAATGATATGTTTACTTATCATAATATCATGTTAACTATATATATAACCATATATATGTCATCATATAGTTTTTTTTTTACAAGTTTTAACGTTCGTGAATCACCGGTCAACTTGGGTGGTCAATTGTCTATATGAAACCTATTTCAATTAATCAAGTCTTAACAAGTTTGATTGCTTAACATGTTGGAAACATTTAATCATGTAAACATCAATCTCAATTAATATATATAAACATGGAAAAGTTCGGGTCACTACAGTACCTACCCGTTAAATAAATTTCGTCCCGAAATTTTAAGCTGTTGAAGGTGTTGACGAATCTTCTGGAAATAGATGCGGGTATTTCTTCTTCATCTGATCTTCACGCTCCCAGGTGAACTCGGGTCCTCTACGAGCATTCCATCGAACCTTAACAATTGGTATCTTGTTTTGCTTAAGTCTTTTAACCTCACGATCCATTATTTCGACGGGTTCTTCGATGAATTGGAGTTTTTCGTTGATTTGGATTTCATCTAACGGAATAGTGAGATCTTCTTTAGCAAAACATTTCTTCAAATTCGAGACGTGGAAAGTGTTATGTACAGCCGCGAGTTGTTGAGGTAACTCAAGTCGGTAAGCTACTGGTCCGACACGATCAATAATCTTGAATGGTCCAATATACCTTAGATTTAATTTCCCTCGTTTACCAAATCGAACAACGCCTTTCCAAGGTGAAACTTTAAGCATGACCATCTCTCCAATTTCAAATTCTATATCTTTTCTTTTAATGTCAGCGTAGCTCTTTTGTCGACTTTGGGCGGTTTTCAACCGTTGTTGAATTTGGATGATCTTCTCGGTAGTTTCTTGTATAATCTCTGGACCCGTAATCTGTCTATCCCCCACCTCACTCCAACAAATCGGAGACCTGCACTTTCTACCATAAAGTGCTTCAAACGGCGCCATAATGCTTGAATGGTAGCTGTTGTTGTAGGAAAATTCTGCTAACGGTAGATGTCGATCCCAACTGTTTCCGAAATCAATAACACATGCTCGTAGCATGTCTTCAAGCGTTTGTATCGTCCTTTCGCTCTGCCCATCAGTTTGTGGATGATAGGCAGTACTCATGTCTAGACGAGTTCCTAATGCTTGCTGTAATGTCTGCCAGAATCTTGAAATAAATCTGCCATCCCTATCAGAGATAATAGAGATTGGTATTCCATGTCTGGAGACGACTTCCTTCAAATACAGTCGTGCTAACTTCTCCATCTTGTCATCTTCTCTTATTGGTAGGAAGTGTGCTGATTTGGTGAGACGATCAACTATTACCCAAATAGTATCAAAACCACTTGCAGTCCTTGGAAATTTAGTGATGAAATCCATGGTAATGTTTTCCCATTTCCATTCCGGGATTTCGGGTTGTTGAAGTAGACCTGATGGTTTCTGATGCTCAGCTTTGACCTTAGAACACGTCAAACATTCTCCTACGTATTTAGCAACATCGACTTTCATACCCGGCCACCAAAAATGTTTCTTGAGATCCTTGTACATCTTCCCCGTTCCAGGATGTATTGAGTATCTGGTTTTATGAGCTTCTCTAAGTACCATTTCTCTCATATCTCCAAATTTTGGTACCCAAATCCTTTCAGCCCTATACCGGGTTCCGTCTTCCCGAATATTAAGATGCTTCTCCGATCCTTTGGGTATTTCATCCTTTAAATTTCCCTCTTTTAAAACTCCTTGTTGCGCCTCCTTTATTTGAGTAGTAATGTTATTATGAATCATTATATTCATAGATTTTACTCGAATGGGTTCTCTATCCTTCCTGCTCAAGGCATCGGCTACCACATTTGCCTTCCCCGGGTGGTAACGAATCTCAAAATCGTAATCATTCAATAATTCAATCCACCTACGCTGCCTCATATTCAGTTGTTTCTGATTAAATATGTGTTGAAGACTTTTGTGGTCGGTATATATAATACTTTTAACCCCATATAAGTAGTGCCTCCAAGTCTTTAATGTAAAAACAACCGCGCCTAATTCCAAATCATGCGTCGTATAATTTTGTTCGTGAATCTTCAATTGTCTAGACGCATAAGCAATCACCTTCGTTCGTTGCATTAATACACAACCGAGACCTTGCTTTGATGCGTCACAATAAATCACAAAATCATCATTCCCTTCAGGCAATGACAATATAGGTGCCGTAGTTAGCTTTTTCTTTAATAACTGAAACGCTTTCTCTTGTTCATCATTCCATTCAAATTTCTTCCCTTTATGCGTTAATGCAGTCAAGGGTTTTGCTATTCTGGAAAAGTCTTGGATGAACCTTCTGTAGTAACCAGCTAGTCCTAAAAACTGGCGTATGTGTTTCGGAGTTTTCGGGGTTTCCCACTTTTCAACAGTTTCTATCTTTGCTGGATCCACCTTAATACCTTCTTTGTTCACTATGTGACCGAGGAATTGAACTTCTTCCAACCAAAATGCACACTTTGAAAACTTAGCGTACAATTCTTCCTTCCTCAATACTTCTAACACCTTTCTCAAATGTTCACCGTGTTCTTGGTCATTCTTTGAGTAAATAAGTATGTCATCAATGAAAACAATGACAAACTTGTCAAGGTATGGTCCACACACTCGGTTCATAAGGTCCATGAACACAGCTGGTGCATTAGTTAAACCAAACGGCATGACCATAAACTCGTAATGACCGTAACGTGTTCTGAAAGAAGTCTTTGGAATATCATCTTCTTTCACCCGCATTTGATGATACCCGGAACGTAAGTCAATCTTTGAATAAACAGACGAGCCTTGTAGTTGATCAAATAAGTCATCGATTCTCGGTAGTGGGTAGCGGTTCTTGATGGTAAGTTTGTTCAACTCTCGGTAGTCGATACACAACCTGAATGTACCATCTTTCTTCTTGACAAACAAAACAGGAGCTCCCCACGGTGATGTGCTTGGTCGAATGAAACCACGCTCTAAAAGTTCTTGTAATTGGCTTTGCAGTTCTTTCATCTCGCTGGGTGCGAGTCTGTAAGGAGCACGAGCTATTGGTGCAGCTCCTGGTACAAGATCTATTTGAAATTCAACGGATCGATGTGGGGGTAATCCCGGTAATTCTTTCGGAAATACATCGGGAAATTCTTTTGCAATGGGAACATCATTGATGCTCTTTTCTTCAGTTTGTACTTTCTCGACGTGTGCTAGAACAGCATAGCAACCTTTTCTTATTAGTTTTTGTGCCTTCAAATTACTAATAAGATGTAGCTTCGTGTTGCCCTTTTCTCCGTACACCATTAAGGGTTTTCCTTTTTCTCGTATAATGCGAATTGCATTTTTGTAACAAACGATCTCCGCTTTCACTTCTTTCAACCAGTCCATACCGATTATCACATCAAAACTCCCTAACTCTACTGGTATCAAATCAATCTTAAATGTTTCGCTAACCAGTTAAATTTCTCGATTTCGACATATATTATCTGCTGAAATTAATTTACCATTTGCTAATTCGAGTAAAAATTTACTATCCAAAGGCGTCAATGGACAACTTAATTTAGCACAAAAATCTCTACTCATATAGCTTCTATCCGCACCCGAATCAAATAAAACGTAAGCAGATTTATTGTCAATAAGAAACGTACCCGTAACAAGCTCCGGGTCTTCCTGTGCCTCTACCGCATTAATATTGAAAACTCTTCCACGGCCTTGTCCATTCGTGTTCTCCTGGTTCGGGCAATTTCTAATAATGTGGCCTGGTTTTCCACATTTATAACAAACTACATTGGCATAACTTGCTCCGACACTACTTGCTCCGCCATTACTCGTTCCGACACCATTTGTTCCTTTCGTTCTATTAACCCCTGGTCCGTAGACCTCACACTTCGCCGCGCTATGACCATTTCTTTTACACTTGTTGCAAAATTTGGTGCAGAACCCCGAGTGATTCTTTTCACACCTTTGGCATAGTTGCTTCTGATTGTTGTTGTTGTTGCGGTTATTATTGTTGTTGGGATGATTGTTGTAGTTGCTGTTGTTGTTGTTGTTGTTGTTGTTGGGCCGTTTGTTGTAGTTGCGATTGATGTTGCGATTGTTGGGATAATTGTTGCGATTGCTGTTGTTGTTGTATTGGTGATTCTTATCACCGTTTTCCTCCCACTTTCTTTTGACTTGCTTCACATTGGCCTCTTCAGCAGTCTGTTCTTTAATTCTTTCTTCAATCTGGTTCACTAGTTTGTGAGCCATTCTACATGCCTGTTGTATGGAGGCGGGCTCGTGTGAACTTATATCTTCTTGGATTCTTTCCGGTAATCCTTTCACAAACGCGTCGATCTTCTCTTCCTCATCTTCGAATGCTCCCGGACACAATAGGCACAATTCTGTGAATCGTCTTTCGTACGTGGTAATATCAAATCCTTGGGTTCGTAACCCTCTAAGTTCTGCCTTGAGCTTATTGACCTCGGTTCTGGTACGGTACTTCTCGTTCATCAAGTGCTTGAATGCTGACCACGGTAGTGCGTACGCATCATCTTGTCCCACTTGCTCTAGATAGGTATTCCACCATGTTAACGCAGAACCTGTGAAGGTATGCGTAGCGTACTTCACTTTGTCCTCTTCAGTACACTTACTTATGGCAAACACCGATTCAACCTTCTCGGTCCACCGTTTCAATCCGATCGGTCCTTCGGTTCCATCAAATTCCAAAGGTTTGCAGGCAGTGAATTCTTTGTAGGTGCATCCTACACGATTTCCTGTACTGCTAGATCCAAGGTTATTGTTGGTATGTAGCGCAGCCTGTACTGCGGCTATGTTTGAAGCTAGAAAAGTACGGAATTCCTCTTCATTCATATTCACGGTGTGTCGAGTAGTCGGTGCCATTTCCTTCAAAATAGTTAAATGGAACAAGTTAATCATACAGAATATTAAGAGTAGTTAATAGTATTTCGTAGCATAATATGAACTCATTTATAAAAGCTTTTTCTTCATATTAGCGTTTTATAAGTTTAAATTCGGGTAGTACCTACCCGTTAAGTTCATACTTAGTAGCTAATATACAATTCAACTACTACAATTCTATATGAAAAACTGATTATAATAATATTTCGCGTTCAAACTTTTATACAATATTTTACAAACTTACAATACCGCTTATTTTACATAAAGCATGAAATATAGCACACAATAACTTTGATACAAGATAGTTGTGAAGACAATTCTAGCTAGTACACAAGTCGTTCAGCAAAGGCAATAAAGACACGTAATTCATACGTCCAGAAACAAGTCATGCATTCTGGTTTTACTAGGACTACTTCCCATCCTTGGTCTTGTGCAACATAACCGTTATGGCCGTTGATAAGACAGCGTGTTGTAACGTCATCAAAGGGACGAGGGTTACGTAATGTCCAACAGTCCCGTAATAATCTAAAAACCTCATTTCTTACCCCAATTACCGACTCCGTCACTTGTGGAAACGTTTTGTTTAATAGTTGTAGCCCGATGTTCTTGTTCTCACTTTGGTGAGAAGCGAACATTACTAATCCGTAAGCATAACATGCTTCTTTATGTTGCATGTTAGCCGCTTTTTCTAAATCACGAAGTCCAATATTCGGATATATTGAGTCAAAATAATTTCTTAACCCGTTGCGTAAAATAGCATTTGGGTTCCCCGCAATATATGCGTCAAAGTAAACACATCGTAACTTATGGGTTTCCCAATGTGATATCCCCCATCTTTCAAACGAAAGTCTCTTATAAACCAAGACATTCTTGGAACGTTCTTCGAATGTCTTACAAACTGATCTCGCCTTAAATAGTTGTGCCGAAGAATTCTGGCCGACTCTAGACAAGATTTCATCAATCATGTCTCCGGGTAGGTCTCTTAAAATATTGGGTTGTCTATCCATTTTGTGTTTTTAAACTGTAAAATAGACAAGAGTTAGATTCATAAAAAAAATACTTATTAATACAAGCAATTTTTACATATATCATAAAGCATAAGAACACTATATTCCATATATTACACCACACGAATACAACTATCTTATTCCGACTCGCTCGTTTCTTCTTCTTCGGTTTTGGTTCGTTTTGCCAAGTTTCTAGGGATATATGATGTTCCCCTAATACGAGCCGTCGTTGTCCACATTGGTTTAGAAAAACCTGGTGGTTTAGAGGTTCCCGGGTCATTGTTACAACTTAAGGACTTCGGGGGTTGACGATACATATAAAGTTCATCGGGGTTGGAATTAGATTTCTCTATTTTTATGCCCTTTCCCTTATTATTTTCTTTTGCCTTTTTAAATTCAGTTGGGGTAATTTCTATAACATCATCGGAATTCTCGTCGGAATCCGATTCATCGGAGAATTGGTAATCCTCCCAATATTTTGCTTCCTTGGCGGAAACACCATTGACCATAATTAACTTTGGTCGGTTGGTTGAGGATTTTCTTTTACTTAACCGTTTTATTATTTCCCCCACCGGTTCTATTTCTTCATCCGGTTCCGATTCTTCTTCCGGTTCCGATTCTTCTTCCGGTTCCGACTCTTCTTCCGGTTCCTCTTCGGGAACTTGTGAATCAGTCCACAAATCATTCCAATTTACATTTGACTCTTCATTATTATTAGGTGAGTCAATGGGACTTGTTCTAGAGGTAGACATCTATCACATAATATCAAACACGTTAAGAGATTAATATATCACATAATATTCATATGTTAAAAATATATAGTTTCCAACAAAAATGTTAAGCAATCATTTTTAAAGAAAACACGGTCGAAGTCCAGACTCACTAATGCATCCTAACAAACTCGATAAGACACATTAATGCAAATTTTCTGGTTCTCTAAGACCAACGCTCGGATACCAACTGAAATGTCCCGTTCTTATTGATTAAAAACGTTCCATATTAATTGATTTCGTTGCGAGGTTTTGACCTCTATATGAGACGTTTTTCAAAGACTGCATTCATTTTTAAACAAACCATAACCTTTATTTCATCAATAAAGGTTTAAAAAGCTTTACGTAGATTATCAAATAATGATAATCTAAAATATCCTGTTTACACACGACCATTACATAATGGTTTCCAATACAAATATGTTACAACAAATTAAGTTTCTTGAATGCAGTTTTTACACAATATCATACAAGCATGGACTCCAAATCTTGTCCTTATTTAAGTATGCGACAGCGGAAGCTCTTAATAATCACCTGAGAATAAACATGCTTAAAACGTCAACAAAAATGTTGGTGAGTTATAGGTTTAACCTATATATATCAAATCGTAACAATAGACCACAAGATTTCATATTTCAATACACATCCCATACATAGAGATAAAAATCATTCATATGGTGAACACCTGGTAACCGACAATAACAAGATGCATATATAAGAATATCCCCATCATTCCGGGACACCCTTCGGATATGATATAAATTTCGAAGTACTAAAGCATCCGGTACTTTGGATGGGGTTTGTTAGGCCCAATAGATCTATCTTTAGGATTCGCGTCAATTAGGGTGTCTGTTCCCTAATTCTTAGATTACCAGACTTAATAAAAAGGGGCATATTCGATTTCGATAATTCAACCATAGAATGTAGTTTCACGTACTTGTGTCTATTTTGTAAATCATTTATAAAACCTGCATGTATTCTCATCCCAAAAATATTAGATTTTAAAAGTGGGATTATAACTCACTTTCACAGATTTTTACTTCGTCGGGAAGTAAGACTTGGCCACTGGTTGATTCACGAACCTATAACAATATATACATATATATCAAAGTATGTTCAAAATATATTTACAACACTTTTAATATATTTTGATGTTTTAAGTTTATTAAGTCAGCTGTCCTCGTTAGTAACCTACAACTAGTTGTCCACAGTTAGATGTACAGAAATAAATCGATAAATATTATCTTGGATCAATCCACTACCCAGTGTATACGTATCTCAGTATTGATCACAACTCAAACTATATATATTTTGGAATCAACCTCAACCCTGTATAGCTAACTCCAACATTCACATATAGAGTGTCTATGGTTGTTCCGAAATATATATAGATGTGTCGACATGATAGGTCGAAACATTGTATACGTGTCTATGGTATCTCAAGATTACATAATATATAATACAAGTTGATTAAGTTATGGTTGGAATAGATTTGTTACCAATTTTCACGTAGCTAAAATGAGAAAAATTATCCAATCTTGTTTTACCCATAACTTCTTCATTTTAAATCCGTTTTGAGTGAATCAAATTGCTATGGTTTCATATTGAACTCTATTTTATGAATCTAAACAAAAAAAAGTATAGGTTTCTAGTCGGAAAAATAAGTTACAAGTCGTTTTTGTAAAGGTAGTCATTTCAGTCGAAAGAACGACGTCTAGATGACCATTTTAGAAAACATACTTCCACTTTGAGTTTAACCATAATTTTTGGATATAGTTTCATGTTCATAATAAAAATCATTTTCTCAGAATAACAACTTTTAAATCAAAGTTTATCATAGTTTTTAATTAACTAACCCAAAACAGCCCGCGGTGTTACTACGACGGCGTAAATCCGGTTTTACGGTGTTTTTCGTGTTTCCAGGTTTTAAATCATTAAGTTAGCATATCATATAGATATAGAACATGTGTTTAGTTGATTTTAAAAGTCAAGTTAGAAGGATTAACTTTTGTTTGCGAACAAGTTTAGAATTAACTAAACTATGTTCTAGTGATTACAAGTTTAAACCTTCGAATAAGATAGCTTTATATGTATGAATCGAATGATGTTATGAACATCATTACTACCTTAAGTTCCTTGGATGAACCTACTGGAAAAGAGAAAAATGGATCTATCTTCAATGGATCCTTGGATGGCTCAAAGTTCTTGAAGCAAAATCATGACACGAAAACAAGTTCAAGTAAGATCATCACTTGAAATAAGATTGTTATAGTTATAGAAATTGAACCAAAGTTTGAATATGATTATTACCTTGTATTAGAATGATAACCTACTGTAAGAAACAAAGATTTCTTGAGGTTGGATGATCACCTCACAAGATTGGAAGTGAGCTAGCAAACTTGAAAGTATTCTTGATTTTATGAAACTAGAACTTTTGGAATTTATGAAGAACACTTAGAACTTGAAGATAGAACTTGAGAGAGTTCAATTAGATGAAGAAAATTGAAGAATGAAAGTGTTTGTAGGTGTTTTTGGTCGTTGGTGTATGGATTAGATATAAAGGATATGTAATTTTGTTTTCATGTAAATAAGTCATGAATGATTACTCATATTTTTGTAATCTTATGAGATATTTCATGCTAGTTGCCAAATGATGGTTCCCACATGTGTTAGGTGACTCACATGGGCTGCTAAGAGCTGATCATTGGAGTGTATATACCAATAGTACATACATCTAAAAGCTGTGTATTGTACGAGTACGAATACGGGTGCATACGAGTAGAATTGTTGATGAAACTGAACGAGAATGTAATTGTAAGCATTTTTGTTAAGTAGAAGTATTTTGATAAGTGTATTGAAGTCTTTCAAAAGTGTATAAATACATATTAAAACACTACATGTATATACATTTTAACTGAGTCGTTAAGTCATCGTTAGTCGTTACATGTAAGTGTTGTTTTGAAACCTTTAGGTTAACGATCTTGTTAAATGTTGTTAACCCAATGTTTATAATATCAAAAGAGATTTTAAATTATTATATTATCATGATATTATGATGTACGAATATCTCTTAATATGATATATATACATTAAATGTCGTTACAACGATAAACGTTACATATATGTCTCGTTTCAAAATCATTAAGTTAGTAGTCTTGTTTTTACATATGTAGTTCATTGTTAATATAATTAATGATATGTTTACTTATCATAATATCATGTTAACTATATATATAACCATATATATGTCATCATATAGTTTTTTTTTTACAAGTTTTAACGTTCGTGAATCACCGGTCAACTTGGGTGGTCAATTGTCTATATGAAACCTATTTCAATTAATCAAGTCTTAACAAGTTTGATTGCTTAACATGTTGGAAACATTTAATCATGTAAACATCAATCTCAATTAATATATATAAACATGGAAAAGTTCGGGTCACTACATCGAATAGCCAATAGATGCAGCAGGGAGCCAGAACCCTTTAAATCGGAAGCTCACAACTCAGCCACTAACAAATCCAACTATTACTACGAAGCATAAAATTTGGATGTCTATCAATTTAACCGCTTAAAATAATTTTTTGTTGAAATTTTAAAGAAATTATAGAGAAGAAATAGAGAAAATTCTAAGTCCTAAAAACTAGATCGTCGAGAAATAAGAAAGAAAAAGAATACGCGTCGAAAAACGTCGAAAAATAAAATAAGAAAGAAAAACGTCGAAACTTAAAAGTCTAAAAATTAAATCTAAAAAGTTACGCCTAAAGGTATTAAAGCTTAAAAGAATTCTATATTCAAAACGGCAATAACTTAATTAGGCACTAAAATCTAAAAACTGCATCGCATAATTCTAAAGCACCTAAATCTTAGTCTTATGAAAAAGCACTTAAGGGATTTTACGGCAAAGCCTAAAAATCTAGAAAATAAAAATAAGCTACGGCAAAACTAAATTTAAAATTAACTATGAACGATAAAAATAAAAATATTATGATTACACTAAATAAAAGGATACAAAATATAAAAATAAAAAGTGATAAAATTACTTATTTTTATAAAAATATTATTTTTATATTTATTTTATAAAAATATTAATTTTTATATATAATAAAACTAATTATAATTAATTAAAACTAATTTATTAAAACTAAAACTAAATAATAAATTAATTAAACTAATTTAGGGTTTTAAAAATAATAATAATTAATATAATCCGTAATTAATGCGATTAGGGTTCCATGGTCAGGTCTGCCAGGGCGGCTCCACGAGTCGCGGTGATCCGTACCAGAAAACCTCCGCAAGTCGCGGAGATTGAAAAACGTGTTTTTTTTTTAAATTCTATATTGTTTTTCTAAAATGATATATAAATATATTTATACAAAAATAAATTAAAAATATAGCATTTCGCCGATTTCCCCAGCAGCGGCGCAAAAAATACTTGATGTTATGCGAGGTGTATATGAAATCGCTTATATTTTTACTAGGAAAAACTATTAAATACGATACAATTTTACACAAGATATTAATTATTTATTTACAAAATGGATATACCTAAACCTTGCTACAACACTATAGGCAGTGTACCAAATCGTAGAGTAGTATAGTTTTTAGTAAGTCCGGTTCGTTCCACAGGGAGCTGGCTTATTTTACACTATATTTTTAAACAATTATATTTGTACAAAATATATTATATATATTAATAATATATAAAAGGGGTTTTACCATTTAATGACCGGGTTGTCGATTTTAAAAACTTTAGTTGCAGTTAAAATCTAATGTAAAATATTAAATAAATAAAAGACTTAATTTAAAGCGTAAAGTAATAACGATAATGAAATTGCGATAAATAAAAGTGCGATAATTAAAAAGTACGATAATTAAAAGTGCAATTAAATACAATGACAATAAATAAAAGTACGATAATTAGAAATGCAATTAAATATGAAAATAAAGGAATTATGCTTAGGTAAACTTCCGTAATCATGATGTTTGACGTGTTGATTTTTAGTTTATTCCCATGGGTTAATTGTCATTTGTCCTGGATTATTTAATATGTCCGTCTGGTTTTTATCCATAACAGTCCATCGGTCATAAATTTAAAGTGGGAGTGTCCTCGTCAAATTATCCTTATACCCGAAGTCTAATATTCCAACTAATTGGGGACTTAAACTGTAACAAGGTTTTAATACTTTGTTTAATAATTACACCAGGAAATCGACTGCGTGTAACCCAAGGTTTTAATACTTTGTTATCAATTATTCCAAGTGTCTTTGTACATAATTTGACCTCTGTTTTAATAATTCCATAGACTATTAATCCATTCCCGTGTCCGGTCAAATGAACGATTATTAGTACTTATAAATATCCCGCCTATCGTGTCCGATCGAGTGTATGTGGTTATTTATAGGTACGTCCAATTGTAAATCTTTATATTAAATTAACAAACTATCATTTAATTAACCAAATATAAAGCTCATTAGTAGCCCATAGTCTAATTTCCACAAGTGTCGTTCTTTTGTCCAAACCCCAATTATGGTACAAAGCCCAATTACCCAATTTTAGTATTTTAGCCCAACATCATGATTACTTCGTCTTAAATAAGCATAATAATAACTTAGTTACGAGACATTAATTTAAAAAGGAGAACATAACTTACATTGAGTATTTATCGCGTAGTGTTACAAGGACAGAATTTCAACTTCAAAACCCGTAAAATAACCTTTACATAACCCGAACTAATCTAATATAAAACTACCCTATACTATATATATATATATATATATACATATATATTATATATATTTATTTATTTATTTATTACATAGTATTATTATTATTTTTTTTATATATAAACTCGGCAGAATGCATGGCCTTTTATAGGCATTTCTGATTTTTGCAGCTCCGCGAGTCGTGGAGTTTTAAGCCTGCAAACTCCGCGAGTCGTGGAGTTTGAAAATCCAGCTCACACAATTTTGGAACCTTGCTTGTCGACATAATTTATATATAAATATAAAATATAAATAATTAATATAATTATTTATATATTATATTATATTCTTGTGCATAGTAGACTTGTAATTTTTAGTCCGTTGCGTCGGACGTTGATAGTTGACTCATGTCCCGGTTCCGGATTTTCGAACGTCCTTGCGTACAATTTAATATCATGTACTTTACGTTTTGTAACTTGTACTCTTGTCATTTTGAGACGTTTCTCATCAATAAATTGAACCACTTGGATTGTATCTTGTACATTTGAGCTTTTTGGACGTTTTTGTCTTTAAATCTTCGTTTTCGCCTTTTGTCTTCGCACTTATTTATTTAAACAATTACAATGAAAATATAATACAATTACATATGAAAACCTATTATTTAGGAGGGATATTGCTATGAAATATATGTTCCTTTTTAGCCTTATCAGTGTTCTTTATAAATCAAGGTAATAATTATATTTAAGCGTTGATTAAATTCTATAAACATAACTATCTTAAATCAAGTAGTAATCTTACTTGAACTTGTTTTTGTGTCATGATTCAACTTCAAGAACTTCCAAGTCATCAAAGACCCTTTGAAGCTCAAGATCATTTCTCATCATTTCTAGTTGGTTTACCTACTATACTTGAGGTAGTAACGATGTTCATAACATCGTTCGATTCATACTTATATAACTATCTTATTCGAAGAAAATAACTTGTAATCACTAGAACATAGTTTAGTTAATTCTAAACTTGTTCGCAAACAAACTTAATCCTTCTAACTTGATTTTAAAAATAACTTCACACATGTACTATATCTATATGATATTCTAACATAAGGATTTAAAATGGAAAACACTAAGAACACCGTAAAACTGGACATACGCCGTCGTAGTAAAACCGGGGGCTGTTTTGGGTTGAATAATTAAAAACTATCTTAAACTTTGAATTTAAAGATTATGTTATGAAAAAATGATATTTCATATGAACATGATAACATATCTAAAAATGGTGGTTAAACTCAAAGTAGAAGTATGTTTTTCAAAATGGTCATTAAGGTGTCGTTCTTTCGACATATATGACTACTCTTTATAAATAGACTTGTAACCTGTAACTCCAACTATAAACCACCTCTTTTGCAGTTTAGTTTTAGAAAATAGAGTTCGTTACAAAACCATAGCAATTTAATTCACTCAAAACCGATTTGTAACGAATAAGATATGCGCAAAACAATATTGGTTAGAAATGGCTAAAATGACTACGGGATTGTTTTTTACAAAGTCTATACTAACCATATACTAGCTAACTTTTCCTGTATTATACATGTATTTAAACATGTTATGACTATTTCCTTGTAATATACTAGTCTTTGTTAAGTCCGAGATAATATAATATAATCTTGATTAATTAAGACAATAGTTATACAATACGTCGGATAAATCGAAAGACACCATGTACACAATACATCTAGATTAATTCTAAGACAATAGTTGTACCTTGGGTTATGATTGAGTCTTGTACAATACGTATACAATACGTCTTGATTATTCTAGGGTGATATATTGGACTATATATATGGACTACTAACATTGGACTGCTAACATTGGACTACTAACGTTGGACTGCTAACTTGACAACTTAAATCATCAACACGTAAAAAAAAATATGATGTGAATATATTTCTATCATACTTTGATATATATATATATATATATATATATATATATATATATATATATATATATATATATATATAATTGTTATAGGTTCGAGAATCGATCCGTGGCCAAGTCTGATTTTTGACGAATTGAAAATCTGTGAAAGTGAGTTATAGTCCCATTTTTACTCTCTAATATTTTTAGGATGAGAATATATGCAGCTTTGTAAATGTTTTACAAAATAGACACAAGTACTTGAACTACATTCTATGGTTGGATTACTATACCGAATATCACCCCTTTAACTTGGTAACCTAAGAATTAGGGAAATGGCTCTTAATTGACGGGAATTTTAAAGATAGATCTATGGGCTTTGACACGCCCAAGTCAGAGATATGAACTGCTTTAATACTTCAATTTATATTTATACCGATTGCGATTGCCGGTATATGGCATACTGATTGCGAAGTGCCGGTATGCCGGGGATATTCTATGTGCATTTTGTTAATGTCGGTTACCAGGTATTCATCATACGAATGATTTTTATACAGATTGCTATATGCCTGTATGCTATTTATGAAAATGAAATCTTGTGGTCTATTATTACAAATTGATATATAGGTTAAACCTATGACTCACAACATTTTTATTGACGTTTTAAGCATGTTTATTCTCAGGTGATTATTAAAGACTTCCGCTGTTGCATGCTATTTAAAAGACAAGATTTGGAGTCAGCATGCTTGTATAATATTATTTAAAACTGCATTCGGAGTTATATTTTGTTGTAACATATATTTAACCATTATGTAATGGTTGTGTGAAGACATGTATTTTTAGATTATCATTGATTGATAATCTATATTATGTCATTTAAACCTTTATCGAATAAATAAAGGTTATGGTTTGTTTTAAAAACGAATGCAGGTTTTAAAAAACATCTCATATAGAGGTCAAAACCTCGCAATTACACCAATTAATATGAAACATTTATAATCAATATGAACGGGGAATTTCATATAGTACAAGACTCAATCACAAGCCATTGAACATGTATTGTCTTAGAATTAACCCAGACGTACTGTGTATACGTGTCTTACGATTTATCCGACGTATTGTATAACTATTGTCTTAATCAATCAAGATTATGTTATATTGTCTCGGAATTAATCAAGACTAGTATATTACAAAGAAATGGTGATGACATGTTTAAATACATTTATATTATAGGAAAAGTTAGCTAGGATATGGTTAGTATAGATTTTATCGAAATAATCTTGTAGCCATTTTAGGCTATTTCTAATCAATATTGTTTTTCCCATAATTTCTTCGTTACAAATCGGTTTTGAGTGAATCAATTTGATTTGGTTTTGTAATGAACTCGATTTTCTGAAACTAAACAGAAAAAGTGGTGGTTTATAGTCAGAGTTACCTGTTACAAGTCCATTTTGAAAGAGGTGGTCATTTCTGTCGAAAGAACGATACCTTGATGACCATTTTGAAAAACATACTTCTACTTTGAGTTTAACCACCATTTTTAGATATATTATCATGTTCATATGAAATATAATATTCAAAGAAAACAAACTTTAAATTCAAAGTTTAAGATAGTTTTTAATTATCCAACCCAAAACAGCCCCCGGTTTCACTACGATGGCGTATGCTCAGTTTTACGGTGTTCTTCGTGTTTTCAAGTTTTAAATCCTTAAGTTAGCATATCATATAGATATAATACATGTCTGAAGTTGTTTTTAAAAGTCAAGTTAGAAGGATTAAGTTTGTTTGCGAACAAGTTTAGAATTAACTAAACTATGTTCTAGTGATTACAAGTTATATTCTTCGAATAAGATAGTTATATAAGTATAAATCGAACAAGGTTATGAAAAAGGTTACTACCTCAAGTTTAGAAGGTAAACCTAATGTAAATGACCAGAAATAATCTTGAGCTTCAAAGGATCTTTGATGGCTTAAAAACTGTTGAAGTAGAATCATGGAATGAAAACAAGTTCAAGTAAGATTACTACTTGATTTAAGACAGTTATGTTTATAGAATTTAATCAAAGCTTAAATATAATTATTACCTTGATTTAGAATGAATACCTACTGATATGAATGAAGATTTCTTGATGTTGGATGATCACTTGAAATGGTTTTGAAAGATTGATAGTAATCTAACAAACTTGAAAGTATCTTGCAAGCTTGTTTTGTATGATGATTTATGTTTGGATTTTTGAGCTAGATTGATGTAGATTTTGATGAAGATGATGAATAACACTTAGAACATAAAGATATAACTTCAGAGAGATCAATTTGAAGCATGAAAGTTGAAATGAAATTGTGTATGTGTGTGTGTGTTTAGGCCGTGATTATGGATGGTGATATAAAGATGTTTTAGTTTGTAATTTAGCTTAATAATTCATGGTAAATGACAAAGGTTAAACCTTACATGTTTCTATAATGGTTAATGAGTCATCTTGGGCTGCTAAGAGCTGATCATTAAGTGTATATACCAATAGTATATACATCTAGAAGCTGGGTATTATACGGGTGAAAATACCATACGAATACGAGTAGAATTCTTGATGAAAACGAATAAAAATACGATTATAGTTATCTTTGTTAAGTATAAGTATTTTCATACATGTCTTTAAGTCTTTCAAATGTGTATTAATACATCTTAATACAATACATATATATACATTTTAATTAAGTCATTATTTCGTCGTTAATCATTACATGTATATATTGTTTCGAAACCCTTAAGTTACTAGTCTCATTTTATGTAAATAATTTATTGTTAATATACTTAATGAGATACTTAATTATCATTTTATCATGTTAAATATATATATATATATATATATATATATATATATATATATATATATATATATATATATATATATATATATATATATATATATATATATATATATATATATATATATCATTTACAAGTTATAACGTTCGTGAATCGTCGGTCAAACTGGGTGGTTAAACGTTTATGTAAAATTCGTTTCAAACATTCAAGTCTTAACAAGTTTGATTGCTTAACATGTTGGAAACATTTAATCATGTAAATATTAATCTCATATATATATTCATGTAAAAATCCGGGTCGTTACAGTACCAACCCGTTAAATAAATTTCGTCCCAAAATTTTAAGCAGTTGTAGGCGTTGACGCATCATCTGAAAATAAGTGAGGGTATTTCTGTTTCATTTGATCTTCGCGCTCCCATGTGAACTCGGGTCCTCTACGAGCATTCCATCGAACCTTAACGATTGGTATTTTGCTTTGCTTGAGTCCTTTAACCTCACGATCCATTATTTCGACGTGTTCTTTAACGAATTGTAGTTTTTCGTCAATCTTAATCTCATCTAAAGGAATAGTGAGATCTTCTTTAGCTAAGCATTTCTTCAAATTCGAAATGTGGAAGGTGTTATGTACGTCGACGAGTTGTTGAGGTAGTTCAAGTCGATAAGCCACTGGCCTAACACGATCAATAATCTTGAATGGCCCAATGCATCTCGGGTTTAGTTTCCCCCGTTTTCCAAAACGAATGACACCTTTCCAAGATGATACCTTAAACATGACCATGTCACCAACCTCAAATTCTAAAGGTTTTCTTCTGACATTGGCGTAGCTCTTTTGCCGACTCCTGGCTGTTTTCAACCGTTGTTGAATCTGAATGATCTTCTCAGTAGTTTCCTGGATAATTTCCAGACCCGTAATCTATTTATCCCCCACTTCGCTCCAACAAATCGGAGACCTGCACTTCCTACTGTAAAGTGCCTCGAACGGTGCCGCATCAATACTCGAGTGATAACTATTGTTGTAGGAAAATTCTGCTAATGGTAGATGTCGATCCCAACCATTTCCAAAATCAATAACACATGCTCGTAGCATGTCTTCAAGTATTTGTATCGTCCTTTCACTTTGCCCATCAGTTTCTGGATGGTAGGCAGTACTCATGTCTAGACGAGTTCCCAATGCTTGCTGTAATGTCTGCCAAAATCTTGAAATAAATCTGCCATCCCGATCAGAGATAATAGAGATTGGTATTCCATGTTTGGAGACGACTTCCTTCAAGTATAGCCGTGCCAATTTCTATATTTTATCTTCTTCTTTCATTGTTAGAAAGTGTGCTGACTTGGTAAGACGAACGACTATTACCCAAATTGTATCATAACCACTTGCAGTCCTTGCCAATTTAGTAATGAAATCCATGGTAATGTTTTCCCATTTCCATTCCGGGATTTTAGGTTGTTGAAGAAGACCTGATGGTTTCTGATGTTTAGCTTTGACTTTAGAACAAGTCAAACATTCTCCTACGTATGTAGCAATATCGGCTTTCATACCCGGTCACCAAAAGTGTTTCTTGAGGTCTTGGTACATTTCCCCGCTCCGGGATGTATTGGGTATCTTATTTTATGTGCTTCCCTAAGTACCATTTCTCTCGAATCCCCAAACTTTGGTACCCAAATTCTTTCAGCCAAATACCGGGTTCCGTCCTCCTGAATAATAAGATGTTTATCCAATGCTTTGGGTATTTATTTTTCAAAATTTCCTTCTTTTAAAGCTCCCTTTTGCACCTCTTTTTTTTCGAGTAGTAAGGTTAGTATGAATAATTATATTCATAGCTTTTACTCGGATAGGTTCCCTGTCCTTTCTACTCAAAGTGTCGGCTACAACATTCGCCTTCCCCTGGTGGTAACGAATCTCACAGTCATAATCATTTAGTAGCTCAACCCACCTACGCTGCCTCATGTTCAGTTGCTTCTGATCAAATATATGTTGGAGACTTATGTGGTTGGTATATATGGTGCATTTGACCCCATATAAGTAATGTCTCCACATCTTTAATGCAAAATCAACAGCGCCCAATTCTAAATCGTGAGTCGTATAGTTCTCCTCGTGAATCTTCAATTGTCTGGACGCATAAGCAAAATAAATTCATTCTCTTCAGCCAATGACAATATAGGTGTCGTAGTTAACTTTTTCTTCAACAATTGAAATTCATTCTCTTGCTTACCCTTCCAGTCAAATTTCTTCCATTTATGCGTTAATGCAATCAAGGATTTTGCTACTCTGGAAAAATCTTGGATGAATCTTCTGTAATAACCAGCCAATCCTAAGAATTGACGTATATGTGTTGGAGTTTTCGGGGTTTCCCACTTTTCTATAGATTCAATCTTTGCCGGATCAACCTGAATGCCTTCCTTACTCACTACATGACCGAGGAATTGCACTTCTTTAAACCAAAATTGTGATGCCCCGTACAAAACCATCGTGTACGAATCATCAACAACAGGATCATTACAAGGTCAAATACTATATGCTGTTTCAAAACAAGTTTGCATTCATGATTAAAGGTGATGTCTTAACCAACATCAATATTTAACAACCAAAAGTACGCTTCTACGAATAGCAAGCATAAGTAATAGTACGTGACCCTTAGGTCGTTACAAATCATCATTCAAAAGTAATTAAGTTTGAATGCAAGATAATATATTTCATGCGGTGACGTCTCTAGTAAGCACATCGGAAGTCTACAAGGCATGACTAGAACAACAGCGGAAGCAAGCAACCTTAAGCACCTGAGAAAAACATGCTTAAAAACGTCAACACAAAGGTTGGTGAGCTATAGTTTAAGTATATCAGTAATGTAAGGTAGGCCACGAGATTTCAGTGCTACAAAGAGCGTTTCAAAACAGTATGATAAAGTATATGTTTAACCGTGGGCACTTGGTAACTAACTTAACGTTTATAACCCCCTGAAAGTACACTTGGCGAGTGCGTATGTATACGAAGTATTAAACACCCATTAAATGCTAGCGCTACTAGCCCGAGTGGGGATGTCAAACCCTATGGATCCATATCAAAGATTCACGTTCACCGGTTCAAAAACCAATGACTAAACGTTACCGAGCTAAAGGGAATGTTTATGCCGTTGTATAACCCACACATATATAAAATTAAGTACTCGTGCCTAGTATGTAAAACGTAAAATGCGCATGTATTCTCAGTTCCCAAAATAGTTAAAGTAAAAAAAGGACGCTATAACTCACAGTGGTAAAGTAGTAGTAAAGTCGAGTCGGGAAGTAAGCAAGTACGTAGGTCCGGAAAGTCCTCAACCTAAGTCAAATAGTACTAAGTCAGTAAATCGTCCCAATAGGTTTAAATGTATGTAAATTAGGTCTTAAGGGTCATCATCATTCATCATCAAACAAAAGATGTAAAGTAAGTTTCGTTCATGAAAAGAATTTAAAACAAAGGCTGAGTTCGATCAGTCACAACATCCTCTATACCTACTGAAATAATTTGAGACTAGTGGACATGGCTCCTTATATGAGTCCTCTAATTGTGGTAAAAATTCCAGAAGCAAACTCGTCTTTGTTTGACCGTGGCGACGTTCTGAGTGCGAGTAGGTCAGAATTTTTCAGCACAACGTTAAAAGACATAGTGACACTCGGAGGGCCATAAATCCTAAACCGTAACTCGGATTAAGACGAGTCTCAAACGAAAAATTATCTACTCGAACATAGATAACTGAATATCAACATTACAGTAGCCCAGGTTGTACTGATCAGACCCAGAAACAGTAAAACAGTAGGTTCCAGTGGGTTTCTTAGTACTCGATGCTTATCACGGTTCTCATCCTTGATGCATATAGCTTCAAATGTACAACTCGTTGATGTTTTTGCATCATCTTAACCAAGGTTTCACCATCATAACACTTGTGTAAGTCTAAGACATGTAGCACAACTCAATTAAGTGTTGTATGTAGTTTGATGAACCAAAGTTACATCAAAGTCTTAGATTTAACACATACATGAACTATAAAAGTAATATTGAACTACAAACTTGAAAGTAAACTAACTAATCAAGATCTTAAGATGTAGAACATAGTTCTTAGTTAGATCTTGAAGATCCAAGACCCAAAGGTCTAGATCCAAAGTTATTAAGTTAAATCCTAAGTAATAATACTTGAATCTTTACTTTAATGAAACCATAAGTTACAAAACTTAGATTTTCATCTTGTAAAGTGTATGTAAGCTTACAAGCTTTTGTTAATGGCAAAATAAGTAGACCATAAGCTATAGAACTTAGATCTATCACAAGTATATGAAGTTATAACTAGGAAGTTACACTTCCATGTTCTTGAACTTTTAAAGTTAACTTTAGTTCAAGAAAGTATGAGATCAAAGTTAACTAGTAACACTTGACCAATAGGACTCACAAATTTAAAGGATGCAAGAATGAAGAAATAAACTAAGTAAACAAGTAACAAGTCATGGTTGTTCATACTTTAAAGATTCAAGCCAAGGCTTGATCTTTAAGAATGTAAACTTTAAGTTTACAAACATGGATTACAAGTATGAGTTTAACAACACATGAACTTTCAATCTTTCAAACATTAAATGTAGAACATAAACTAGAGAGTTTAGTTCTTGTATGTCTTGTAAGAACAAGATGATATGAAGAATCAAACTAACAAGTTTGATTCTTAATAATTAGTAAGTAAACAACAACAACTAACAATTACAAAGAATTAAACAACAACAAAGAACAAAAGATGATGATGTATATGTATGTATGTCACGGTTTTGAAGACAATAAAAGGAAGGAGAAGTAGTTCCTGTTACTTACAAAATGTAGAGGAAAGATGAGAGAAAATTGAGAGGAAAATGCAAGTATGAAGTGAAGTGTGTGTGTGAGAAATGAGATAATACAAGTAGATAAGTAAAAAAAATATTTTGATCTCTCTCTTTTTCCTTGCTAGTCGACGGTTCAAAAAGAAAAGGGGGGAAGGGGAATACTCACTAGTCACTTGCATGAAAATGTCTTAAAAGTTGGTTATTAGGGGTGTGTTCATGGGGATAAGGTGCAAGTATTATGTAACTAGATTCCTTAAGTAACTTAATACATCTAGTTAAGTTAGAAAGTAATACTTGCATAATGAAATGGGCTAACTAGTTCATTAAAGAAGTAGGGTGGGCTTCTTAAGTCCATTAACACTAATAAAAGCCCAAGTTCCATTAATTAACAAATTAATCCAATAAAAGCCCAAGTAACTAACTAGTACCCTTAGTTAATTAAAATGATCAATAAAAATTAATCATGCATGCAAATAATATCCTAAATATTATTCGTGAAAGTTTCGTGTGTCACAAAGACGAATCGGGGCATTCAAAGTTAATCGCGGTAATAAGTAAATGTATATAAACAATACATTCAATAAACACACAAGTATTAATAATAATTAATACTAATTAAACGTTGGAAAAACCAGGGTCATTACATTACCTACCTGTTAAAGAAAATTTCGTCCCGAAATTTTAAGCTGAGGTAGATGGAGGAGTTGGGAAAAGGTGAGGATACTTCTGCATCATTTGATCCTCTCGTTCCCAGGTAAACTCAGGTCCTCGTTTGGCATTCCATCGTACTCGGATGATCGGAATCTTGTTTCGTTTCAAAGTTTTGACCTCACGGTCCATAATCTCGACAGGTTCTTCCACGAAGTGAAGTTTGTCATCAATTGTAAGTTCTTCTAGTGGTATGATAAGTTCGGGTGCAGCAAGACACTTCTTCAAGTTTGACACGTGGAAGGTAGGATGAACTGAACTCAATTGTGTTGGAAGATCCAAACGGTAAGCAACGGGTCCAACACGTTCCAAAATTTCAAAAGGACCGATATATCGTGGGTTTAACATTCCGCGCTTTCCAAAATGAATCACACCTTTCCAAGGTGCAACCTTCAACATTACATGGTCACCAACGTTGAATTCAAAGTCCTTACGTTTAAGATCTGCATAACTCTTTTGACGATCACGGGCCGTCTTAAGTCTCGCCTGAATCTGAGTAATCTTCTCCGTTGTTTCGTGGACTACCTCGGGTCCGGTGATTTACTTTTCGCCTACGTCGGCCCAACAAATAGGAGATCGGCACTTGTGGCCATACAATGCTTCAAAAGGTGCGGCATTAATGCTCGAGTGATAACTGTTATTGTACGAGAATTCGGCTAACGGAAAATGCCTTTCCAGGCCTTTCCGAAATCAATGACACATGCACGCAATATGTCCTCCAAAGTCTGAATTGTCCGTTCGCTTTGTCCGTCGGTCTGTGGGTGATAAGCAGTACTCATGTCGAGACGAGTCCCCAAGGCTTCTTGTAACGAACGCCAAAATCTAGAAACAAAACGGGGATCGCGATCTGAGATGATCGATAAAGGTACACCATGACGAGATACCACCTCCTTGATGTATAGTTGAGCGAGTCTCTCCATCGTATCCATTTCCTTCATAGCTAGGAAGTGTGCAGATTTGGTAAGACGATCAACGATAACCCAGATGGTATCGTATCCGCCCACCGTCTTTGGTAGCTTAGTAATGAAATCCATTGTTATCCTTTCCCACTTCCATTGTGGGATTTCCGGCTGTTGAAGTAATCCAGAGGGCCTCTGATGTTCGGCCTTAACTTTCGAACAAGTCAGACACTTACCAACATAAGTTGCAACGTCCTTCTTAAGATTGGGCCACCAATACTGTTATTTAAGATCGTGGTACATTTTGCCCGCTCCGGGGTGAATCGAATACCTTGACTTGTGGGCTTCATCTAGTTTAAGGTTCCGTAGATCCTCATAAAGAGGTACCCAAATTCTTTCGGCATAACATCGAAGTCCAGTATCCCTAACCTCGAATCGAGAGACAAGAATGTTCAGGTGTTCATGAGATATATTCTTTTCCTTGAGAGCCTGATAATGCTAAAAACGAACATATATTTCATAGCATTATTCCTCAAGAAAGACAAGCTTTTAGTTGCAATTGTTCTATTTACAAGTGATATTCGTTTAAATAATAAAAGGTGAAGACAAAAGACAGATTCGACGAATTGAAGACGCAAACGACCAAAAAGCTCAAAAGTACAAAAGACAATCAAAAAGGTTCCAATTATTGATAAGAAACGTCTCGAAATTACAAGAGTACAAGATTCAAAACGCAAAGTACAAAATATAAAATTGTACGCAAGGACGTTCGAAAATCCGGAACCGGGACCAGAGTCAACTCTTAACGCTCGACGCAACGGACTAAAAATTACAAGTTAACTATGTATATAAATATAATATAATATATAATTAATTATATTAATTATATATATATATTATAAAACCGTCGGCAGAGAAAGACTCCAAGGGTGTGAGCTGTAAATTCATTCTCCGCGACTCGCGGAGTTTGAAGAGGATTTTGCCGCGAGTCGCGGAGCCCCAAAATTCGACTCTGCCTATAAAGCAAACCGAATTCTGATCATTTTTCATAATCTTTTTTTCCTTCTTATCATACGTAAACGATATATATATATATAATTTATATTTTAATTTTAATTTTAATTCTAATAATAAGGGTATGTTAGCAAATGTTGTAAGGGTGTAAGTCGAAATTCTGTCCGTGTAACGCTACGCTATTTTTAATCATTGTAAGTTACGTTCAACCTTTTTATATTAATGTCTCGTAGCTAAGTTATTATTATGCTTATTTAAAACGAAGTAATCATGATGTTGGGCTAATTACTAAAATTGGGTAATTGGGCTTTGTACCATAATTGGGGTTTGGACAAAAGAACGACACTTGTGGAAATTAGACTATGGGCTATTAATGGGCTTTATATTTGTTTAACTAAATGATAGTTTGTTAATGTTAATATAAAGATTTACAATTGGGCGTCCCTATAAATTACCATATACACTCGATCGGACACGATGGGACGGTATTTATATGTACGAATAATCGTTCATTTAACCGGACACGGGATTGGATTAATAGCCACTAGAATAATTAAAACAGGGGTGAAATTACATTCAAGGGTAATTGGTGTAATTGCTAACAAAGTAGTAAAACCTTGGTTTACACGCAGTTGATAACCTGGTGTATTCATTAAACAAAGTATTAAAACCTTGTTACAATTCGAATCCCCAATTAGTTGGAATATTTAACTTCGGGTATAAGGATAATTTGACGAGGACACTCGCACTTTATATTTATGACTGATGGACTGTTATGGACAAAAACCAGACGGACATATTAAATAATCCAGGACAAAGGACAATTAACCCATGGGCATAAAACTAAAATCAACACGTCAAACATCATGATTACGGAAGTTTAAATAAGCATAATTCTTTTATTTCATATTTAATTTCCTTTATTTTATATTTAATTGCACTTCTAATTATCGCAGTTTTATTTATTGTTATTTAATCGCACTTTTAATTATCGTACTTTTTAATTATCGCAAGTTTATTTTATCGCACTTTTATTATTCGCAATTTCATTATCGTTATTTACTTTACGCTTTAATTTAAGTCTTGTATTTATTTTATATTTTACATTAGGTTTTAACTGCGACTAAAGTCTTAAAATCGACAAACCGGTCATTAAACGGTAAAAACCCCCCTTTATAATAATAATATTACTTATATATATGTTTGTATTTTTATAAAAGTAAACTAATATAGCGTTGAGCTTTGTTTAAAGATTTCCCTGTGGAACGAACCGGACTTACTAAAAACTACACTACTGTACGATTAGGTACACTGCCTATAAGTGTTGTAGCAAGGTTTAAGTATATCCATTCTATAAATAAATAAATATCTTGTGTAAAATTGTATCGTATTTAATATTTTTTCCTAGTAAAATATAAGCTATTTCGTATACCTCTGCTAAAACATCAAGTAATTTTTGGCGCCGCTGCCGGGGAACACTCTTAAATGCCGGAAGCGCAACGCTAATATAAAAAAAAAAAAAGGATTTTTTTGTTTACTTTTATTAAAATTCGCTATTGTAAAAATACGTTTTAATTATTCAAAAATATAAAAAGAAAAACAAAAATTTAAGTATTTTTTTTTAGATTTTGTTAAATATTTAAGTTTTATAAGTTTCTTTATTTTTATTTTAATTTATAAAAATATAAGTTTTATTAAATATCTTTTATTTATAGAAAAAAATAGAAAACAGAAAATAAAAATAAATAAATAAAGAAAAAACGCGTCGAATTTAAAGCTGTCATCTGAATTTTTGAACCCCGCGACTCGCGGGGTTTTCTGCATTAATTACCGCGACTCGCGGAGGGTACCTGACACACGAACAGAAACCCTAATCCTGCATTAATTACGGGTTATTATTAATTATAATTATTATTTAACCCTAATTATTATTATTATTATTATTAGTTTTATTTTTACTTTTACTTTTTATTTAATTTATGTATTTAGTATTAATTAGTTTTATTAAATTGTAAAATTAGTAGTTTTATAAAATAAATAATATAAAAATAATATTTTTATAAAAATTGTACTTTTTACAACTTTTTGTATATTTTTATATTTTGTCCCTTTTTAATCGTTGTAGTATAACTTTTGTATTTTTAGCTCATATTTAATTTTAAACTTAGTTTTTGCTATAGTTATTTTTACTCCTAGATTTTTAGGCTTTGCCGTAGAATTCCTTAAGTGCTTTTTCTTTAGACTAAGATTTAGGTACTTTAGAATTTTGCGACGCCTTTTTAAGTTTTAGTTTCTTTTTAAGTTATTTCCATTTGGGATTTAGTTTTTCCTGTAAGCTTTAATATTTTTAGACACCTTTTACTATGTATCAATTATCATTCCAATTAGTAATTTCAATTTGCGATTATAATTTTAAGTTAGTTGTAGTAATAAGGATCGGTTAGTCAAGTATTTTTAAGTTTTTATAAGTTTCTTTTATTTTCCCGTCACCTTTTATTTTTCAACCATTTTTTCTTTTTCGACCTTTTTCGACGAACTCTTTTTCTTTCTTATTTCTCGCTATTCTAGTTTTAGGACATAGATTTTTATTCTACTTCTTATCTAAATTTCTTAAAATTACGAAAATTTATTTTAAGTGGTTAAATTAATAGACATCAAAATTTTCTTGTTCGTAGTAATAGTTGGATTTGTACGTGGACCGGGTTATTGGAGCCAAACAGTCCTCAATTATATTGAGACCAAACGAATCCTGCCCCTCTGCTGCATCTTTTGGCTATTCAAAACGTGGGCAAAATCAGAAAAGTCTATTGGTTGGATAACTTATTATAATTTTTCTTTCCTTTTAAAAACTAATAGGATATTCAGTGAATGCACCGAGCAAGACGTTCACCACCTTTTGTACGTTCACCACCTGTAACTAGATCAAGACATTTAGCAAATATTACCGCCGTTGATTTTTCTTTAGAATCGTCATCCAGTCGACCAAGAACTTCAGTTCAAATTTCCGATAATCCATTTTTTGAACCCGACCTCACAATTGAGAATCCGGAAAATATTCAGGAACGGTTCGTAGATCCTGAACCATTAAACTTTCCTCCGGAGCCACCAATCATTCAAACAGAGATTGTTGAGGAACGAACCATTAAATCAGAATCATCTAGTGATACCGATTCAACAAATTCAATTATGGAGAATCTGGAACCTTTAAGTATGGAAGACCGAATGAGAGCTAAACGCACTGGCCAAGGTCACGCAATTACTCATCCAGACATTAATGCGCCAGATTATGAAATCAAAGGACAAATTCTACACATGGTGACTAATCAATGCCAATTTAGTGGTGCGCCGAAGGAAGATCCAAATGAACATCTACGTACCTTTAATAGGATCTGCACACTATTTAAAATCCGAGAAGTGGAGGATGAACAG